>NC_066577.1:1454850-1459794 GCF_024679095.1 Eriocheir sinensis
AGAGGTGTCCTGATACCCTCCTCTTGAAAGAGTTCGAAGTCGTAGGCAGGGAGAAATACAGATGAAGGAAGAAAAGATTGTTCCAGAGTTTACCAGCGTGAGGGATGCAAGAATGAAGTTGCTGGTTAACTCTTACATAGAGGAGTTTTGGACAGTATGGGATGACATGAGTGAAAGTCAGAGTGCAGCAGCAGGGATTACGCGGGAGGGGAGGCATACCAGTTAACAAGTTCAGAAGAGCAGTCAGCGTGGAAATATCGATAGAAGATAGAAGAGAGGCAACTTATTTGCGGCGGAATTTAGAGAGGTAGAAGACTATCAGTATGAGGAGGAGAGCTGATGAGACGAAGAGCCCTTTACCTCCACTCTGTCCAGGAGAGCTGCATGAGTGGAGCCCCCCCACACATGAGATGCATACTCCATACGAGGGGCGGACAAAGGCCCTGTATATGGACAGCAACTGTGCAGGGAAAGGGAACTGGCGGAGACGAGTACAGAACGCCCAGCCTCGAGAAAGCCGATTTAGCAAGAGATGAGATATGAAGTTTACAGCTGAGAGTTTTGTGTTAAGGAGATAGACCGAGGATGTTTAGTGTTGAGAAGGTGATAGCTGGGTGTTGTCAAAGAATAGGGGATAGTTGTTTGGAAGATTGTGTCAGGTGGATAGGGTGGAGAAACTGTGTTTTGAGGCGTTGAAGGACACCAGGTTCTTCTTCCCCCAATCGGAAATAATAGTAAGGTCTGAGGCTAAGCGTTCTGCAGCCTCAGCCTTGAATCGTTAAGTTCCTGAAGGGTGGGTCTTCTATTAAAGAAGTTGAATAATGCTGAGTGGAATCATCGGCGTAGGAATGGATAGGACAGTTCGTTTTGGAAGAAGATCATCAATGAACAACAAGAAAGAGTGGGAGATAGGACAGAACCCTGCAGGACACTGTTAATAAGATTGCAGAATTCCTTCGGAGACCTGTAGGACACCACTGTTAACCGTTGCCCAGAACTCCTCCTTCAGAAAGCCTTGTCAAATGTCATGTGTTTCTTAGGTTCACGGTACAGAGGAAGGGTCCACACTACCACCAGGTCATAACACCACTCCTGGAAATGTCAATGGAAACCTGAAAGCCTTGTCAAATGTGTGTTTCTTAGGTTCATGGTACAGAGGAAGGGTCACACTACCACCAGGGTCAAAACCTTAGCCTAGCCATCCCTCCCCCTCCCCTTCCCTTCCCTTCCTTCCTTCCTTCCTTCCTTCCTTTCCCTAGCCTCTTCCTTCCTTCATTCCCTTCCATTTCCCTTCCCTTCCTTCCCTTCCTTCCCTTCCTTCCTTCCTTCCTTCCCTTCCTTCCCATCCATTCCTTTTCCTAACTTCCTTCCTTCCTTCCTTCCCTTCCCTTCCTTCCCATCCATTCCTTTCCCTAGCCTTCCCTTCCCTTCCCTTCCCTTCCCTTCCCTTCCCTTCCCTTCCCATCCATTCCATTCCCTAGCCTACCCTTCCCTACCCTTCCTTCCTTCCTTTTCTAATGGGCGCCCTTCCCCTTCCTTCCTTCCCATCCCTTCCTTTTCTAATGGCCATCCCTTGTCCTTCCTTCCCTTCCATCTCTCCCCTTCCCTTCCCTTCCATCCCTTCCTTTTCTATTAAGCCATCCTTCCTTCCCTTCCTTCCTTCCTTCCTTCCTTCCATCCTTCCTTTTCTAATTCCATCCTTCCTTCCTGCTTATCCTTCCCTTCCTTCCTAGTAAGTACGTCCCTTCCTCCTTCCTTCCCTTCTTCCATCCTTCCTTTTCTAATAAATCCATCCTTCCCTTCCTTCCTCCTTCCTTCCTTCCTTCCTTCCCATCCTTCCTTTTCTAATAAATCATCATTACCCTTCCTCCTTCCCTTCCCTCCTTCCTTCCTTCCCATCCTTCTTCCTTTTCCTAATAAGCCATCCTTCCTTCCCTTCCTCCTTCCTTCCTTCCTCCTTCCTTCCTTCCCTCCCCTCCTTCCTTCCTTCCCATCCTTCCTTTTCCTAATGAGTCATCCTTCCTTCCTTCCTTCCCTTCCCTTCCTTCCTTCCCATCCTTCCTTTTCTAATGGCCTTCCCTTCCCTTCCTTCCTTCCTTCCATCCCTCCCTTCCTAATAAATCCAGCCCTTCCTTCCTTCCCTTCCTTCCTTCCTCCTTCCCTTCCTTCCATCCTTCCTTTTCTAGAATCCATCCCTTCCTTCTAGCTTCCTTCCTTCCATCCTTCCTTCCCTCCTTCCTTCCTTCCTTCCCCTTCCTTCCTTCCTTCCTCCTTCCCTTCCCATCCCTTCCTTTCTAATGCCATCCTTCCCTTCCTTCCTTCCCTTCCCTTCCATCCATCCTTCCTTTCCTAGCGACCATCCTTCCTTCCCTTCCCTCCTTCCTTCCTTCCTTCCCTTCCTTCCTTCCTTCCCATCCTTCCTTTACTAGCCTATTAAATATCCTTCCCTTCCTTCCTTACTTCCTTCATCCATCCCTTCCTTTTCCTCCATCCTTCCTTCCCTTCCTCCTCCTTCCTTCATCCTTCCTTCTAATGGTAATCCTTCCCTTCCCTTCCTTCCTTTTCTAATGCATCCTTCCCTTCCCTTCCTTCCTTCCCTTCCTTCCCTCCTTCCTTCCATCCCTTCCTTTTCCTAGCCAAATATCCTTCCTTCCCTTCCCTTCCTTCCTTCCTTTTCCTAATAGGCCATCCCTTCCTTCCTTCCTTCCTCCTTCCTTCCTTCCATCCTTCCTTTTCCTAGCTAGCCATCCCTTCCCTTCCTCCTTCCTTCCTTCCTTATCCCTTCCTTCCTTCCTTCCTTCCTTCCCATCCTTCCTTTTCCTAGCCAAGCCATCCCTTCCTTCCTCCCTCCCCTTCCCTTCCTTCATCCTTCCTTTTCCTAATAAATCCCTTCCTTCCTTCCCTTCCCCTTCCTTCCTTCCCTTCCTTCCCTTCCTCCTTCCTTCCTTTTCCTAATAAATCCCTTCCCTCCTTCCTCCTTCCCTTCCCTTCCTTCCTTCCTTCTTCCCTAATTCCTCCTTCCTTCCTTCCCCTTCCTTCCTTCCTTCCGTCTTTCCCTTCCTTCCTTCCTTCCTTCCTTCCATCCTTCCTTTTCCTATTAAATCATCCTTCCCTTCCTTCCTTCCTTCCCATCCATTCCTTTTCTAGCCAAGCCATCCCTTCCTCCCTTCCTTCCCCCTTCCTTCCTTCCTTCCTTCCCTTCCTTCCCATCCCTTCCTTTCCTAATGAGCCATCCCTTCCTTCCTTCCTTCCTTCCTTTCCTTCCCTTCCATCCATCCATTCCTTTTCCTAGCCAAACCATCCCTTCCTTCCCTTCCTTCCTTCCTTCCCTTCCTACCTTCCCATCCCATCCATTCCTTTTCTAATAAGCCATCCTTCCCTTCCCTTCCCTTCCCTTCCCATCCATTCCTTTTCCTAGCCAAGCCATCCCTTCCCTTCCCTCCCCTTCCCTTCCCATCCATTCCTTTTCCTAGCCAAGCCTTCCCTTCCCTTCCCTTCCTGTTGTTTGTTATTGTGCATTGTCATATTCTGTCTGCCTTGTAATCCTTGTTGTCATAAGGTGTCCGCCCCTAACAGTGCCTTGCCCCCCCAGGCCGCTGCCCTCAGAAGCGCATCATGGCACTGCTGCTGAATTAGACGCTGGACTAACAGGCTGCCTGCAGGTATGGGGGTGGGGGAAAGGTGTGTGGGAGAAGGGGAAGGGGTGTGTGTGTGTGTTTTGTGTGTGTGTGTGTGTTCCTATCCTTTCTCTCCATTTCTTTGTTTTCTTTTTTCTCTCCTTTCCCTTCCCTTCCCTTCTTTTCCCTTCCCTTCCCTTCCCTTCCCTTCCCTTATCTTCCCTTCCTTACCCTTCCTTCCTTTCATATCTTCCTATACCCTTCCTTCTCTTTCCCTCCCTTCCTTCTCTTCCCTCCTCCTTCCTTCCTTCCCCTTTACTTATCTTCCTTCTTCTTACCTTCCTTCCCTTCCCTTCTCTTTCCTCCTTCCTTCCCTACCCTCCTTCCTTACCCTTCCCTTCTTTCCCTTCCTTCCTCTTCTCTCTTTCTTCCTTTCTCCTCATTCAATCCCTTCCCCTTTCTTTTCTCATCTCCCTCTCTCTCCTTCCTTCCTTACCTCCTCCTCCTCCTCTACTTTGTCCTTCATCTTCCACCTTTGATGAGATAGTTGGTGTGGCTTGTCACCAAAACAGCCTCCTGCAAGGATCAGCCCAGGTCTCCTATTGTTTGTTCTTCCTTTGTGTGTTTCTTTGTGTTCCTCCTCCTCATCCTCCCTTCCTCCCTCCAGGCGTGGGAGGACACCTTCTACATCAACTGGGAGTCCTCCACCAAGATGCTCGTGTCCCTACCCCAAGGCTAAGCTGGAGGAGGGGCAGATATCCGATAGCTTCCACCTGCACCGTTTGCAAGCGCCAGCCCTCTCACCAAAGCTTCAAGCTTTGAGATGGAGGTATTACTGGGGGGTGCCAGGGGGGGGAGGGAGAATGTCTGTGTGTGGGGGGGAGAATGTGTGGGGGGGGTGGGGTGGAGTGGGAGGAGGAGGGAGGTGTAATCTATGTGTGTGTGTGTGTGTGTGTGTGTGTAGGGGAAGGGAGAGAAGAAAAGGGAAGGAGAGAAGGGAGAGGAAGGAATGAGGAGAGGAAGGATAGATGAGAAAAAAAGGAAGGGATGGAGTGGAAAGGAAGGGGAGAGGAAAGGAAAGGGAATGGATAGAAGGAAGGGAAATCAAGGGAGGAAGGGAAGGAAAGAGGGAAAGGAAGGAAGGAAGGATGAAAGAAAGAAAGGAAGGGGATGGGTGGGAAAGGAATGGAAGGAAAGAAGAAGAAGATGAGGGAAAGAAAGGAATGGAAGGAAGGAAGGGAGGAAAGGAAGGAAGAGATGAGGGTGAGAAGAGAAGAGGAAGGAAAGAAAAGATGATGAAGAAAGAAAGGGATGGGTAGGAAGGAAG
>NC_066577.1:1459894-1582394 GCF_024679095.1 Eriocheir sinensis
AGTTTCTAAAATCACTTTCTGTATTCCTTTTTGCATTTGATCAGAATTGGATGTTGAGAGCGAGCAACAACTTCTCTTCTTGCATAGTAAGGAAAAGAACAAAGCCTCAACACACACCAGCCAAACACTGTGTGTAGGCAATCTGTTACAGAACACATGCACCAAAGACAGCCAAGGCCAGCGTCACACATTCACGATCTTTTGACTCCCTGACGCCTCCCGACGTCAGGTCACACGCCGGACACTTTCTTTTGAAATTTCTAAACACTCAGCGCCCTTCCCGACATCTGCCACCGTCGGCAGTAAACAATCACCGTTGATGTCCCTCTCAGCACGGGCGTCTCGACAACGTCGTTTCGACGTCGGCAAATGATCAGACATTTTAGGGGATCTATTTACGATATTTTAACGTACGTCTGGCAGCGTGACATTTTCTAACGTCGAGTCAAGATCGTGAATGTGACACTAGCCTATCAAATATGCGAGAACACATACCATTATAACAAAACGAGTATGTAATGACGCTGGACCTGAAAATATTCCTCGTTTTCACATCTCCAATATTTATTGCGTGTGTTCATCTTGTATTTACTTATATTTCTTTATTCCGTTTCTTTGTTTAATTATTCATACATTTATTGACTCTTTTCTAATTTCATTCTTATCATTTTTCCCTCTGTTTTCCTCTTAGTGTTTCAGCCTTTCTATCTTCTACTTACGTTTCAATGGTGAGTTTTTCTCAGGTCTGTTCTGTTGTTCGACTGACACGTTTCCATTTTTCGTTCCGGCCATTACTTTTTTTCCTAACCTTTCTGACTTTTAAAATCTATTATTCATTTTGAGTTGCTTTTCATATTTTTTTTTTATTTATTTGACACCTTTCAATATTTCCTTCATATTGTTGTTTCTCCTTCCTCTTATTTTCTTAATCATTTTCCTTCACCTTCACCTGTTCCTTCAAGTTGCGTGAATATTCTTTATTTGCCTCGCTTCAGTGTTCGTCACCGCTCTTCCTTTTCTTCTTGGCATGTTCCTTCTCTCCTTTACTCTTCCGCTTTTCTTCCCTTGAGCGTTTTTAAGAGAGAGAGAGAGAGAGTTTAACAAATCGTGTGCGAAAAAGAACGAAATCGTTCGAAGAATCATGTTCACGAGCGTAACATTTCCATTTGTTTCAATTCACTTAGTTTTGTAGAATCGATTATTTTAATATTTCGCCCGTCTCTCTCTCTCTCTCTCTCTCTCTCTCTTTCACACACACACACACACACACACACACAATAAGCACAGTTCATCAATCAGGGAAGTGAGACGCAACACACACACACACACACACACACACACACACACACACACACACACACACACACATATTCACAGACTAACACACTCCTCGCCTCCTGTGATATCAAAGTTTGTCTGTTTATTCTTCTTTCCACCTCCTCCACCTCCTCCTCTTCCTTCTATTCTTTATCTTCCTCTTCTTCTTGCCTCTTCCTTTTCCAGTATCTCCATATCTTTTTTATTTACCCGTCTCTTTCACTATTCATCCACCTACATTCCGATTCCCTCCTTGATCTCCTCTCCTTTCTCTTTCTTTCCCTCCTCCGCTTCCACACCATTGATCTTTTCCTCAGGGATTCACAGGTATTTCAGGATTTCTTCACACTTTTTTCTTTTTCTCTGTATCCCTTCTTCTTTCCTTTATTTTCTGAATTCCTTTGTGCGTGTTACTCCTTTACCATATATCCTTTTCTTTTTCCTAACTTTCTGTATATTCTATAGGTTAGCTTTTTCTCAGTATCTCGCTCCTTCTGTGTTCCTTTACCTTCCTTAATCCACCTCCTTATTGCCTTTTTCCTTCTCATCTTCAACCTCTTCCTCTTCTTCTTCTTCCACATTTTTTTTCTTTACATTTTGCCTTGTTTATCTTTTTATCGCCGTTGCTCTTCTTTTCTCGGTGTATATCTGTTCACGGTTTTGTCTTTTATTTCTATCATCGTCATTCCATTTTCTTCTTCTCACTCTTCTGTGTATTGTATTTTGTATAGTTTTTCTTTTTTCCTAATACCTTCTCACTAACTTAATTGTTTTGTGTTCACACTCCAGTTCTTTTCATAATTAGTTTGTTTTTCTTTCGAGTTTAATATAATTTTTCATCTGTCTGTATTATTGTCCTCTTGCTCATTTCTTCCCGTTTTTTCCTTCTTTTCACTTTGGTTATTCCTTCTTTTTCACTCCTCCATCTTACCTTCAATTTTATTTTCATGTTCTTGTTCTCTTCCCTCTAATTTTTTTCGTTTCGCCTTTTTCATGTTAGCTGCTTCGTCCTTCCTTCATTTTCTCTTCATTCTTCATCTCCCGTTACTACTTTTCCTCCCATCCGCTCCTCCCTGCCAGCTTCATTATATCTCATTTCTTTCTCTTACTTTACCTCCACTTATTTCTCATTCTCTCGTTCCTTTCTTTCCTTCTTTCCTATTTACATGGTTTTCATTAATTTAATATTTTTTTAAGAAAATAAAGGCATCTCTCTCTCTCTCTCCTTTTGCTCCATTCTTCCTCTACTTTTCCCTACCTTCATTCCTCCCATATCTTTCTCTTTTTTTTTATTTTCTCCTCAGTTTTGTTTCTTCATCCTTCCTCCAACTTTTCTCCAGTTTCTCCTCCCTTCTACTCCTCTACATCTACCCCTCTTCTCTCTCTCCATCTCTCCAGCTTTCTCTTCACTGCCTTTTTCCTTCGCCCCATTCCCTTTACCACCCTCCCTCCTCCTCCTCCTCCTTACTAAAATAGTAATTGGACTTATCTACAGACCGCCAAGGCAGACTCTTGATATCGACCACGCATTAAGTGAATTATTATTAGAAACAAGTAGCAGTTGCGAGGCAGTAATTGTTGGGGACTTTAACTTGCCAGTGAAAAGATGGGGTGAACCGTTGAACTGTCATACAGGGCTCGACCTGTACACAAATTTAATAGAAAGTGATTTACATCAACACGTTCAAGAACCGACTCGGGAAAATAATATACTTGACCTTATCTTTTCAGCGACAGCTGATCTAGTTAACGAAGTAAATGTTGGTCCAATTTTTAGTTCTAGCGATCACCGAACAATCACATTCAGCATCAATATGAAAGAAAGTAAAGTAACTCCTAGTAAAGAAAAGGTGCCTGATTATCAGAGACTGTATTTCGTAAGACTCCGATCAATTCTAAATAATTCTGACTGGACTGAAATCACGGCGGAAACAGATATTGATAAATCTTGGGGGGCCTTCACCACAATATTGAACAATGCCATAAGCATATGCGTACCCTATCGTAACAGACGTTCAGCTTCTAAGAAGAAACCCAAATGGTGGAATAACGAAATTCAAAATAGCCTATCTCTTAAAAAACGCGTATACAGTAGGTACATATCATCTCAGAGCGAGGCTGACAAACTAGAGTTGGACAGAATTCGCCGCGAAACCAAGAAATTAATAAAACGAAGCAAGAAAAATATTGAAGATTATATAGCGGAAACAAGTAAATCTAATCCTAAAGAATTTTTCAGCTATGTAAACAATAAAAAAGTCACTCACTTGTGGTATCGGACCGCTTGCTAATGAAAATGGTAACCACACGAACGATGAAAATGAAATGGCTACAATCCTAAATAACTTTTCGCATCCGTATTTACCGACGAAGATTGTTTATCACCTCAACCGCCGGAGGTTAGAAGGACCGAAGATGTTATGGCGTGCTCATCGTAGAAAGTGACATTTTACGCACAATTGAAAAGATTAGCAAGCAAAGCTCCTGGTCCAGACAAAATTACCCTAGGTCTTAAAAAGTAATCAAACATCAAATTTGTAAACCGCTCTCCATCATATTCAATAAATCTTTAATAGCTGGAAAAGTTCCGTCGGATTGAAACTTGCAAATGTCACACCAATTTTCAAAAAGGGGGACAAGTCTCATCCAGGAAACTATCGACCAATTAGGCCTGACATCTATTGTTTGAAGTTAATGGAGACTATCATTCGCGACAATATGGTGAAATTCTTCGAAGAAAATAATATAATAAATAATTCGCAACATGGCTTCCGTAGTAAACGTTCGTGTTTGACTAACTTACTTGATTTTTTTTTCACTATATTTTTGAGGTGTTCGATGAAAGCAGATCAGTAGATATCATATATCTGGATTTTCAAAAGGCATTTGATAAGGTCCCCCACCAACGATTGCTCAGCAAACTACTGGCGCACGGTATCTCGGGGAACCTTCACAATTGGTTTAGGACTGGCTCTCTGAGCGGAAACAGAGAGTAGTTCTAAACGGTGTTACATCTAACTGGCTCGATGTCAAAAGCGGCGTACCTCAAGGATCAGTGCTTGGCCCCATGCTCTTCTTAATTTATGTTAATGATATCGATGATGGGCTCACTTGCAAAGTATCAAAATTTGCTGATGACACAAAAATTGCTAGTAAAGTAACTGCGACACTCGACGAAGAAGCTTTACAATCAGATCTAGATCGACTAGCACGTTGGGCCAATCAATGGCAAATGAAATTTAACGTTGACAAATGTAAAGTGTTGCACATCGAAAAATAACAATCGCGTTCGGTACGTAATGACTGGCCAACAACTTTCTGCAGTAAGTAAATAGGATCTTGAATCACTATATCAAGCGATTTAAACCCCGGTCAGCATTGTTCAGAGGTAGTTAAACTGCAAACAAATTGGTTGGCTTCATCGGACGAGTCTTTAATAATAAATCGGAAAAGTAATATTAAACTATATAATTCGTTGGTTCGACCTCGTCCAGAGTACTGTGTACAGTTTTGGTCTCCCTACTACAGAAAAGACATAGAAAAGTTGGAACGGGTCCAACGAAGAGTAACAAAGATGATTCCTAGGTTGAGAAATTTGTCATATGAACAAAGGCTTAAAGAAGTAAATTTATTCAGCCTATCAAAACGAAGAATGCGAGGAGATCTAATAGAAGTGTTTAAAATGTTGAAAGGATTCAGTGATATTAATGCGGAAGATTACCTTACAATTGATCGATCAAATAGAACAAGAAGAAATCACAATTTGAAGATAAGTGGTAAAAGATTCTCGTCGCACGAAGCTAAACACTTCTTCTTCAATCGAGTTGTTAATGTTTGGAACTCTACCTTGTGATGTCGTTGATAGTACAACAGTTACGGCCTTCAAGAATAGATTAGACAAGTGTTTTGAATCCAACCAGCAACTAAGATATTACTCATTGTCGTAATAACGTTAAGTTCTTTCGAATACTGGTGTCCTTGTCCGCTTTTATCGCCCGGTTAGTGGTAGCAGTAATGGTAGTTCTTTCCTCTTTCCTACATAAATTCCATGCAGTTTTTCCATGCTGCATGGTTCTTTTTCCTTTCATGCCAGCTTTGGTTGGAGGGATCGTCGGGTGGGTATGAGCCTTCGCATTTGCTTTAATTCATCTTCCACCTTAGATTATATAGTTAGTGTATCTTGTCACAAACAACTGTAAGGACCAGCAGGTCTGCTGTTGTTTGTTCTTCCTTTGTGTTTTTGTGTTCCTCCTCTTCCTTTTCTGTCCGTCTTTTTTTTCTTTTTTCTTCCGATTTGTTCCTCTTTCCATGGCATTGAGAGTCCTTGAACACCACAGTTTCAAAGAGGAACAAGAGGAGGAAGAAGAGGAGGAGGAAAGACAAAAAGAGAAGAAGTAGGGACGGAGTGACGGATTTGGTAGAGGTTGTGCTAGTATTTCCATGGGTAGTTTTATAAGACTTTCGTAGAGGTTGTGTTATTATTTCCATGTGTAGTTTTATAAGGCTTTCGTAGAGGTTGTGTTAGTATTAGCTTGGTATGTTTAATAAGGCTTTCGTAGAAGTTGTGTTAGTATTTCCATGGGTAGTTTTATAAGGCTTTGGTAGAGGTTGTGTTAGTATTTCCATTGGTAGTTCATAAGGCTTTGGTAGAGATTGTGTGACTATTTCCATGGTAGTTTCATAAGGTTGGTAGAGGTTGTGTTCGTATTTCCATGGGTAGTTCTTAAGGCTTTCGTAGAGGTTGTGTTAGTATTTCATGGGTAGTTTTATAAGGCTTTGGTAGAGGTTGTGTTAGTATTTCCATGGTAGTTTTATAAGGCTTTCAGAGGTTTTGTTAGTATTTCCATGGGCAGTTTCATAAGACTTTCGTAGAGGTTGTGTTAGTATTCCATGGGTAGTTTTATAAGGCTTTGGTAGAAGTTGTGTTAGTATGTTGGTGGTAACGAGTGTTCTAAGTGCTAATCGGTTCACGGATAGAGAAAGTCATATCCGCCAGGGTTACTTATTAGACAAAACTTACAGCTCATCACGACAAGGACAACACATAGGATAGGTGTTTGTTTGTGTATGCGTTTGTGTGAATGTTGTTTGTGTAGGTTAACATTTAAGTGTGGGTGTATGTGTAGAACAATGTACGAATGGACGACAAGAGGACGTGGACGGACAGAAGAAGATAAACAAGTAACAAGAGATAAACAATTAGACGCACAAGAAACAGCGAGACGGGTGCACGAACGAAAACATTGACACAAAATAAGAATGAACAATGAGTCTATACTGCAACGCCCCATTTTCCGTTTTCACTGGAAGAGAGCACGCGACTGCTTGAGCGGTGGCTGCTACAAGTACTCCCCCCCCAGTGACGAGGAAGGAGGAACGAAATCTTCCTAGGTGGAGGCGCTGTGGCAGACTTGATGCGTTGCGGTGTGTAGTGTTGCGCGGTGAGTTGCGCTGAGTAGAGTTGGTGTTGAGTAGTGTTCAGCTACGGTGAGTCGAGCTGAGGCGAGTAGCAGTGACAACAGCTATGGTGAGTCGAGCTGGAGGAGTAATGCAGTGACAACAGCTACGGTGAGTCGAGCTGGAGGAGTAATGCAGTGACAACAGCTACGGATAGTCGAGCTGGAGTGAGTAGTGCAGTGACAACAGCTACGGTGAGTCGAGCTGGAGTGAGTAGTGCAGTGACAACAGCTACGGTGAGTCGAGCTGGAGTGAGTACGTGGGTAACAGCTACGGTGAGTCGAGCTGGAGTGAGTGCAGTGACAACAGCTACGGTGAGTCGAGCTGGAGAGAAATGGTGGCAACAGCTACGGTGAGTCGAGCTGGAGGAGTAATGTGGTGACAACAGCTATGGTGAGTCGAGCTGGAGTGAGTAATGCAGGCAACAGCTACGGTGAGTCGAGCTGGCGCGAGTATTGTGGTTACAACAGCTACGGTGAGTCGAGCTGGAGTTAGTGCAGCGATGAGTTGAGCAGCGAGGGGTTGAGCAGCGAGGGGTTGAGCAGCGTGAGGTGGGCTGGGTGAGGTGGGCTGCGTGAGGTGGGCTGCGGTGAGTTGAGTTTGAGCAGCGATGAGTTGAGCAGCGAGGTTGAGCAGCGAGGGGTTGAGCATGAGGAGTTGAGCAGCGTGAGGTGGGCTGCGTGAGGTGGGCTGCGTGAGGTGGGCTGCGTAAGGTGGGCTGCGGAGTTGAGTGGTTGGCTGTTTAATAGATCCTGAAGGCTTGAATCAGTACTCCCGAATCGCGAACCACGCAGACGGGTCCTGAGCAGAAGAGTGGTGCTCTGAAGGACACCGCCGTAGTAGAGGAAGAGTTGCATGTCGTCGTCAGGTATGAAGTCGAGCGGCGTGGAGATGGGCACAGGCACTGGCGTAAACGCGCCGGGGGCACGGCAGTCAAAGAGTGCGTCGAGGAACTGCGTGAAGGCGCTAGCTGACAGCGTGTCAGGGGCCTCGGCAGTCGGTGAGAGAGAACGACTGCGGGTATTAAAGGCGCCAGCTGCCAGCGTGTCAGGGGCCTCGGCAGTCCGTGAGGCGTCGAATGACTGCGTGGTGGCGCTAGATGCCAGCGTGTCAGGGGCCACAGCCGGTTGAGAATTGAGGGACGCAAGCATATGCCAGGAGCCGCGGCAGTCGTGAGTGCGTCGAACGACTGCGTGGGAAGGCGCTAGATGCCAGCGAGCCGGGGGCCACAGCGAACTGAAAAGTTAGGGGCGCTAGCATGTGCCAGGAGCCGCGGCAGTCCGTGAGAGTAAAACGAACTGCGTGTACTGTAGGCGCTGGCACGTGCCAGGGCCTCTGTGGCTCGGGGAGGAACCAGTGTTCAAAAAGGCACTGTAACACAACACTGTACGCTTAGTGGGTAACACTGTGACACTAACTGTTGCTGGGGACTTGCTGCACTGAACTGTTGCTGGACAAACTCCACTGAACACAAGGATCCACAAGTGTAGGATAATCCAAGTCTGCGGTGGTAGATCCAGGAGGCGGTGGGAAATCCCGGGGGCAGCTAGTATTCCCAGGGGGTGTCACACTGTGTTTGCGTGTCTCTCTGAGTCTGTGTGGTGTGTGGCGGCGTATACACTGAGTCTGTATGGCGTGTACACCGAGTCTGTGTGGCGTGTACACTGAGTGTGGCACTGTGTCTCAGTAATGTGTCGCACTGTGTTTGAGTATTCACTGAGTCTGTGTAGTGTCACACGGTGTGTGTGTCTCAGTCGCTGGACCAGCAGAAAAGCAGGGAGGAGGAGGGGTGGGGTGGGGTGGGTGAGCGCCGGGAGAAGCACCATGGGCACAAAGATGCCTGAAGGGCGCTGAAGATGCCTGGAGGAGGCGCACACAGGGGAGCCTAGAAGAGGCGCACAGAGGGAGCCTGGAAGAGGCGCACAGAGGGAGCCTGAAGAGGCGCACAGAGGGTGCCTGGAAGAGGCGCACAGAGGGTGTCTGGAAGAGGCGCACAGGGTGCCTGGAAGAGGCGTGCACAGAGGGTGCCTGGAAGAGGCGCACAGAGGGTGCCTGGAAGAGGCGCACAGAGGGTGCCTGGAAGAGGCGCACAGAGGGTGCCTGGAAGAGGCGCACAGAGGGTGCCTGGGGAGGGGCACAGAGGGCTCTGGAGGAGGCACAGAGGGTGCCTGGAGGAGGCACAGAGGGTGCCTGGAGGAGGCACAGAGGGTGCCTGGGAAGGCGCAGAAGGCGCCTAGGGAGGCGGGGAAAACCCTGAAGGTGGCAACTACGCCTATGGCGTAATGTTTCTCCTGACCTGAGTGCTCAGCCCCACGAACCCTGAATGGAGGTGAGGATTTTGCCCCAGGAGAGGGCGGACGAATGGACAAATTCCTGCCCAGGTCCTCCACTCTAGGAGAGAGTGCCTTAAAACGGTACTGGCTATAAGCCACCTTGAACCATAGCAACACTCCGGGGTCACCAATTGTTGGTGGTAACGAGTGTTCTAAGTGCTAATCGGTTCACGGATAGAGAAAGTCATATCCGCCAGGGTTACTTTATTAGACAAAACTTACACAGCTCATCACGACAAGGACAACACATAGGATAGGTGTTTGTTTGTGTATGCGTTGTGTGAATGTTGTTTGTGTAGGTTAACATTTAAGTGTGGGTGTATGTAGAACAATGTACGAATGGACGACAAGAGGACGTGGACGGACAGAAGAAGATAAACAAGTAACAAGAGATAAACACTTAGACGCACAAGAAACAGCGAGACGGGAGCACGAACGAAAACATTGACACAAAATAAGAATGAACAATGAGTCTATACTGCAACGCCCCATTTTCTGTTTTCACTGAAGAGAGCACGCGACTGCTTGAGCGGTGGCTGCTACAAGTATTCCATGGTCAATTTTATAAGGCTTTCGTAGAGGTTGTGTTAGTATTTCCATGGGTAGCTTTATAAGGTTTTCGTAGAAGTTGTGTTAGTATTTCCATGGGTAAGTTTTATAAGGCTTTGGTAGAGGCTGTGGGTATCTCCTTGGGTAGTTTTATAAGGCTTGGTAGAGGTTGTGTTAGTATTTCATGGGTAGTTTTTAAGGTTTTCGCAGAGGTTGTGTTAGTATTTCCATGGGTAAGTTTTATAAGGCTTTGGTAGAGGTTATTATTCCATTTGGTTGAGGTTGTGTTAGTATTTCCATGGGTAGTTTTAAAAGGTTTTGGTAGAGGTTGTAAGGGCATCTTTCCATGGGTTGTGTTATATTTCCATTGGTTGAAGCTGTTTTGTTGAAGTTAGTATTTCCATGGGTAGTTTTATAAGGCTTTGGTAGAGGTTGTGTTTGTATTTCCATGGGTAGTTTTATAAGGCTTTGGTAGAGGCTGTGTGGGTATTTCCATGGGTAGTTTTATAAAACTTTGGTAGAGGTTGTGTTTGTTTTTCCATGGGTAGTTTTATAAGGCTTGGTAGAGGTTGTGTGGTTTTTCCATGGGTAGTATCATGAGCCTAGTGATAGTTTGAAAAGGCTTCTGCACCATGAACGTGAAAAAAACATCGACTCATATCCTTTGTCGCCTTGGGAAATAATTGTTGTGAGAGCCAAAAGTGTATGAGAATAAAGGAACTAAAATGTGTGTGTGTGTGTGTGCGTGTGTGTGTGTGTGTGTGTGTTTGAGAGAGAAGGGAGGGAGTTCTCAAGTTTCTCTAAGTGCATTGACCTTTCATCAGTATTTCACAAAATAATAACAACTCAAATCCCGTTTAAAACTAGTCTGTCCATCGCTTTTTAATTGTACGACACTTGCAAAAATAATTAACAGCCTTTTCATTGGGAATAAATTAATACAGAAAAAAAAAGTATGACCTCCCGACTCATTGGCTTAATATAGATTGTTTTTTTCTTGATGTTTAATGATTAACTGTTCCTCTTACTTACCAGCTGCAGTATTTACTTGAGGTTTATCACTCGCATTATCGAACGTTTGCGGCTCTTGTTACGAACGTTTTTCAAGGCCAGAGAGGAGCTTCGTTGGGATGTCATGAGTGTTTTCCTGTTCACGGCGCGGCACCTTACAAAACTACCTCCAGGGTCATGAAACCACCTGTGGAAAATCCAATAACATATGCGAGAGCCTTTGTCAATAGATGGACTAAGGCTTCGAAGAGTATGATAATATGGACCTAAGTATTAAACGTCGAGTTGTCAAGAGTGTTTTCACAGCGCGGAAGCCTTGCAAAACTACCGCCCTGTTCAAGAAACCACCCATGGAAACCCCTACATCATCTGCTTGAGCCTTAATAAATAGATGGACTAAGGTTTCGAAAAGTTTGATAATAGGGATACAAGTATTAAACGTCGGGTTGTCAAGAGTTTTCATGGCGCGGAAGCCTCACAAAACTACCACCGGGCTCAGGAAACCACCCATGGAAACCCCTACAACCTCTCTGAGAGCCTTTTGAAGTAGATGGACTAAGGCTTCGAAGAGTTTGATAACAGCGACCTAAGTATTAAACGTTGGGATGTCAAGAGTGTTTTCATGGCGCGGAAGCCTTGCAAAACTACCGCCCAGCCTTAGAAACCACCCATGGAAACTCCTAAAACCTCTGCGAGTTCTTACAATCGATGAACTAAGGCTTCGAAGAGTTTGATAATAGCGACCTAAGTATTAAACGTTGAGTTGTCAAGAGTGTTTTCACGGCGCGGAAGCCTTGCAAAACTACCGCCAGGCTCAGGAAAACACCCATGGAAACCCCTGACAACCTCTGCCTCGAAAGTTTGTTAATATGGACCTCAGAATTAATCCACATGCCTTCCCACCTCACCCGACCTACTTCTCAACCCTGCCCTGACCCCCTCTCGCCCCAGCTCCCTCTCTACCTCCTCCAACCCCCTTCTCCCTGACACAATCACGCCTCGACGCAATCCCTCTCGCCCCATTCTCCTTACCTCAACCCCTCTCCGCCCCCTGGTCCATTGGGCAAATAATAACTATCCCTCATTGACCAACACAGTAATAAGCGTGTGAGTCATTATGTACTTGTTGTGGGTGTTGGTTAGCCTTCCTCCCCCCTTTTCTCTTCGTCGTTGCCACCAGTCCGGGAGGCGTGAGCAAGACAACGGACTCATTATTACGACGTGGCCGAAAATTGAAACGTGCCAGTGAGATTCAATTACCGACCGCTGCGTTTTTGTTTTTATTATTCTTTTTTTTTTCGTTTTTTGTTGCGGTGTTTTGTGATGCATTTTTTTTTTTTGTGGTGGATGTGATTTTTGTTTTACTAATTGAGATTGAGTTTTCGTTTTAGCGTTCTTTGTGTGTGTGTGTGTGTGTGTGTGTGTGTGTGTGTGTGTGTGTGTGTGTGTGTGTGTCTGTCTGTCTGTCTGTCTGTCTCTGTCTCTCTCTCTCTCTCAGCACCACACACGCACACACACACACACACACACACACACACACAGACACACGTATGAAGTATGCATCTCACGTGTGGGGAGGCTCCACTCACACGGCTCTTCTGGACAGAGTGGAGTTTAAGGCTCTTCGTCTCATCAGCTCTCCTCCTCCTACTGATAGTCTTCTACCTCTTAAATTCCGCCGCGATGTTGCCTCTCTTTCTATCTTCTATCGATATTTCCACGCTGACTGCTCTTCTGAACTTGCTAACTGCATGCCTCCCCCCCTCCCGCGGCCCCGCTGCACACGACTTTCTACTTATGCTCATCCCTATAGTCTCCAAACCCCTTATGCAAGAGTTAACCAGCATTTTCACTCTTTCATCCCTCACGCTGGTAAACTATGGAACAATCTTCCTTCATCTGTATGTCCTCCTGCCTACGACTTGAACTCTTTCAAAAGGAGGGTATCAGGACACCTCTCCTCCCGAAATTGACCTTTCTTTCGGTTACCTCTTTGGATTCTTTTTTGGAGCAGCGAGTAGCGGGCTTTTTTTTTATTATTGTTTTTTGTGTGCCCTTGAGCTGTCTCCTTTGTTGTAAACACACACACACACACACACACACACACACACACACACACACCGGCAGAAATTTATGAGAATATTGAATAAAAAAAGAAAGAAAAAAGAGGGTAAAATACGTTGTATGAATTTTGACGTTTTCTTACTATTGCCTCACATAAGTTCCCCGGCCTGTCAATACCAGAGAGAGAGAGAGAGAGAGAGAGAGAGAGAGAGAGAGAGAGAGAGAGAGAGAGAGAGAGAGAGAGAGACTTAACACTATCTTACCACGCTCTGACGCCACCAACGGGTAAAGACTGACTGCTCTAAGTATATTGAAGACCACCTACCACCTCAACATGGCCAAAAATCAACCAGTCAATCAATCCACTTTTCCTCCTCGTTCATCCGCAATCAATTCACAATCAATCAACCAATCAATCAATCCCCAATCAATCAATCAGTCAGTCAATCAATCCGCACTTAGTCAATCAATCCGCAGTCATTCAATCAATCAGTCAATCATCAATTCACTCTTCCTCTTCATTCATCCTCAATCTTGGACCTTCTTGACACTCTTGCCAGGCGGGGCGGTCAGTCAGCGGCAATTTTAAGTCACATAAGTTTCCCAAGTCTCCAGGCTCAAGAATCTTCTACTGAGGCTGTAAAGTATTCTGTCGGCCACTCAGATCTGTTTTTTTCTGTCTATGTATGTGTGTGTATGTCTGTCGGTCGGTCTAACTCTGTGTGTGTGTGTGTGTGTGTGTGTGTGTGTGTGAGAGAGAGAGAGAGAGAGAGAGAGAGAGAGAGAGAGAGAGAGAGAGAGAGAGAGAGAGAGAGAGAGAGAGAGAGAGAGAGAGAGAGAGAGAGAGAGAGAGAGAGAGAGAGAGAGAGAGATTACATAGAATTACATAGATAACCAGACCACACATGCCCTGAGTCCCAACCTAAGTGTCTGTCCTAAACGTAAGTGACAGTTGTTATGCGACCACCATGATGTTGAAACTGACATAGTGAACATTTAGATGGAGGAGATAGCGGTCAAGATTATTCTTAAACGATGCAATCGAGTTACACTGCACCACTGATGGTGGTAATCTGTTCCGACCTCGAACGACAGCATTAGTGAAGAAGACTGTTGTGCAATCTGAATGAACTTGTCTACATTTGAGTTTAGCGCCATTATTTATCGTTCGCGTCGTATCATCCATCACAAACAGCTTGGACGGATCCACGTTGGTGAAACCGTTAAGTATTTTAAAGCGCTCGATCAGTTTTTCTCTGAGGCGGCGTTTTTCAAAAGAAAACAGGTTTAGATGTGACAGACTTTCCTCGTAGGGTTTATTTCGTAATGAAGGAATCGTATGGAGTATGCATCTCATGTGTGGGGGGGCTCCACTCACACAGCTCTTCTGGACAGAGTGGAGGCTAAGGCTCTTCGTCTCATCAGCTCTCCTCCTCATACTGATAGTCTTCACCTCTTAAATTCCGCCGCAATGTTGCCTCTCTTTCTATCTTCTATCGATATTTCCACGCTGACTGCTCTTCTGAACTTGCTAACTGCATGCCTCCCCTCCCATGGCCCTGCTGCACTCGACTTTCTACTCATGCTCATCCCTATACTGTACAAACCCCTTATAAGAGTTAACCAGCATCTTCACTCTTTCATCCCTCACGCTGGTAAACTCTGAACACTCTTCCTTCATCTGTATTTCCTCCTGCCTACGACTTAAACTCTTTCAAGAGGAGGGTATCAGGACACCTCTCCTCCCGAAACTGACCTATCTTTCGGCCACCTCTTTCTTTTTAGGAGCAGTGAGTAGCGGGCTTTTTTTATTAATGTTTGCTTTTTGTGTGCCCTTGAACTGTCTCCTTTGCTGTAAAAAAAATAAATAAATAAAAAAAAAAATCTTGGTTGCTCTACGCTGAACACCTTCTAATTTAGCAATGTCTTTCGCATGGTGGGGAGACTAAAACTGCACGGCATACTCCAAATGAGGTCTGACGAAACTATCATACAAAGGTAGTATAACATCTTTATTATTGAATTTTTTTTTTCTTAATTAAACCCATCATCCTGTTTGCTTTTTTAACGGACTCGTTGCACTGCTGGGAAAACTTGAGGTTAGACGCGACTGTGACGCCAAGATCTTTGACCGAGTGAACGCCTTTAACTTTGACGCCGCACATTTCATAGTCCTTCTTTATATTTATATTCCAACCTGCAGAATCTGGCCCTTGTTTATATTTAACGGCATTTCCCGTTTTACTGACCAATTAGATATTTTACGCAAATCTTTTTGTTGGCTCCGCCTGTCACATTTTGTAAGTACCGCATTGCCGATTTTCGTGTCGTCCGCAAATTTACTAATGAAATTATTGAGACCAAGGTCAATGTCGTTGATGTAAATGACGAAGAGAACGGGTCCCAGGACAGAGCCTTGGGGGACACCACTAGTGACTGGCATCCACTCAGAGGTCACTCCATTTATTACAACTCTTTGCTTTTTATTCTTTACCCAGTGCTTGATCCATTCGTGAAGCTTACCCCCGATACCTATTTCCTTGATTTTATGAAGCAATTTGTAGTGTGGGACTTTATCAAACGCCTTCTGGAAGTCCAAATTAATAATATCAAGTGATTTAGAAACATCATCAACTGCAAAAAGCTCGTTATGGAACGCTAATAGATTCGACAAACAAGATCTGTTGTTACGGAAACCATGTTGCGAGTCCAGGATCAGCGAATTACACTCTAGGTAGTTAACTACTTTATCTCGAATAACTGTCTCAAATAATTTACCGATAATTGAAGTTAAGCTGATTGGCCTGTAATTATCCTGTAATTATCGGTCGCCTTTTTGGAAAATGGGTGTTACGCTAGCCATTTTCCAATCACCAGGAACGATACCATGGTGCAAAGACATATTAAACAGCATTTTTAAAGGTCTGAGTATCTCTCTTGATATTTCTTTAAGTAATTTTGGATATATTTTATCGGGTCTTGGACATTTGTTAGCTGTAAATGACAACGGCGCTTTGAGAACCTCTTCTGTACTGATTTCAAAGTCAGGGACTGGGATTTTCACAGTGTCAGGAACAGCAGTATCGGTAGAATTACTATTAAAACCGAGGCGGATTGAAAATTTAACGTGTTCGCTATGCGTTGTCTGTCTGTCATGATATTGCCCGAATTATCTGTTAATGGGCCAATCCCACTTCGAATCTCTCTTTTGTTGTTTATATATCTAAAAAAACTTTTAGGATCTGACTTGCAGTTTACCGCAATGCTTACTTCGTACCTCCGTTACGCCTGTTTGATTAAACTTTTGACTTGTCGTCTTGTTTCGTAGTACCGTGTACTATTTTCGGTAGAGTTATCGGTTTTCTTTTGCCTATATAACAAGTTCCTCTTTTGGAGAGCAAGTTTGATTTCATTATCAAACCACGGAGGATTTTTAACTTTTCGGCGCTTTTCACAAGATTGCACGGATTTATTTTGTTCATTTAGTAATCGGGCTTTAAAGACTTGCCAAGATTCTTCAACGTCGATGTTGGATACTAATTGAAAGTTCGTTAATGACTGTCTTATTCTTTCAAAATCCGCTCTTTTAATTGAAATTGGGAACCAATACCTTATTCCCTGCAAACCTTGTTTGAGCTCTTATGTCGAGACGCACCAGTCTATGATCGCATGATCCGAGGTGTTTGCCAACGCTAACATTGTCAACTAAGTTCTCTTGGGTTACTAATACAAGATCAAGAATATTATTATCGCGCGTTCGTTCACTAACCATTTGGCTAAGGCAGTTATTTTCGACGAAGTCTAACATCCTGTGCGACTCCCCCTCGGATCCTGTGAGTGTCTGCCAGTCTATATGCGGTAGATTAAAATCGCCCAAAATCACTGCATCACTGTTTCGGAAAGTTCTTTGCAAAACGCTATACATTATTTCACCATCCTCGCGTGATTGAGAGAGAGAGAGAGACTGTAGGAGCACTGTGATTGACGAGGTTCATACCGTCAATCATGACGTCACGCGTGGGGAGGAGCCCTGGCCTGGGAGAGGGGGTAGACTTTTGAATAGTAGGGATGGGCAAGTACTGTTAATTTGAGTACCGGTAGTACCGGTACCGAAAATTCAAATACTGTTAGTACCGGTACCGGTACCCGAAGGAGTTTTTTTCTTAATGACTTCTGATGAAATTCCCAAATAAATTTCCTGTAAAGAAAAACTCTCTCTCTCTCTTCAACTTAATATCAACTAGAGTAGAAATGCAAAGTTTTGGAGCCTTCTGATTAATGTAAAATCACTTAGTTTAAGGGCAGACCACCTAGTCTGAACCATGGGGTCTGTGGTCTGATTTTTATGTAAATCTAAATCTCTCTCTCTCTCTCTCTCTCTCTCTGAATGAAGTGAATATTTATTTTTTCGATAAAAATAGCATGTATAGTTATTATGGATGTAGTCGATCATAGTCTAATAACAATAAAAATACTTATTAGCAACCTAAAAAGAAAGAATCAGAAGTAACTCCAATAAAGCAGTCGAGTGATCAAGCTTCCCGGAACCCATGAGGCTTCGCGGTACCAGTACCGATCCCGGGTACCGCGAGGAATCGATTCTTCGAGGTACCAGGTACCGATACCTGGTACCGGTACCTGGTATCGGTACTGGTACCGCGAAGCCTCATGATCACTTGGGTTCCGGGAAGCTTAATGATCACTCGGCACTGCGCATTGCTGCTAGTACCGGTACCGTTTGATCTTAGTGACGCTCGGCGCTCGCCCGCCTCCATGCGGTATGGGCCCTGTGGAGACGCTGAGTCACTGCCCCGCTGACCGTCTCCCCAAGCTCCCACCATTCTGTCCTGCTTTCCGTTTCCATCACAGCTCCCGTTTCCATTATTTCATTATATTATTTATTTATTGGAGTTACTGGATAATTCTTCATGTCTGATTCTATTTCTTTTTTAGGTTGCTAATAATTATTGTTATTGTTATTAGACTATGATCGAGTAGTCGAGTACTCATATCACCGAGCTATCCACTCACTGAGTGGTGATCTCTCTCTCTCTCTCTCTCTCTCTCTGAATGAAGTGAATATTTATTTTTCGATAAAAAAAATAGCATGTATAGTTATTATGGATGTACTTGATCATGGTCTAATAACAGTAACAATATTTATTAGCAACCTAAAAAAATCGACATGAAGAATTATCAATAAATCCAATAAATAACTGATAACTGGTACCGGTACCGAGCAATCTGGTACCGGTACCGTACCGTTTAGCTGGTACCGTTAGTACCGGTACTGGTACCGGTACCTGCCCACCCCTATTGAATAGGCAGATCGGAAATATGGTGCCCGGTTGGCCGGACATCCACACAACTCGACATTTTGCCTTCATGCTGGCTTACTCTGCCTTTGGTTGCGCCCACAGAGGCGGGGATGGTAGCATAACGTTTCATCGGTAAGACAAAATTATATTTGTGGTGAAACATTATATAGGAGGCGAGAAAACTGAGCTTGAGAAAGAGCGACACGAAAGAATGCGAATCCCATGGCTTTTTCACACAAACAGGTCACATTACTGGAATGTAGAGGTCTTTGGGTACTATCAGAAGTACAATGAACACGTATAGTGTTATTTTTTTTTTTCAAAACATGTAAAATAAGAGTGTAAACCTGGGCAAGTTACCGAGTCGAGTCAACCCACGGGCACTCATTTGCCTGACAATGTTAATTCTCATTCTATCAGTCTTATTCTCTCATTCTCATTCTCTCTCATTCTTATTATCTAATTCTCATTATCTCTCTTTCTTATTCTCTTTCTCATTCTCATTCCCATTCTTTTCAATCTCATTCTCTCTCTCTCATTATCATTCCCCTCATTTCAATTCTCGCATCTCTCTCTCTCTCTCTCACATTCTTCCTTTCTCATTCTTTCTTTCACATTCTCTCATTCTCATTACCTCTCTCTCATAACGAGTCTCTCTCATTCTCATTCTCTCATTCTTATTGTTCTCATTTCATTATCTCTATCATTCTCTTTCTCTCATTCTCATTCTCTGTCTTTCATTGTCGTTCTTCTCTTTTCTCAATCTCATTCTCATTACCTCTCTCAATCTCATTCTCATTCTCATTGTCATTCCCCTCATTTTAATCTCTCATTATCTCTCTTAAAGGAGTTATCTTGTATCATTTGTTCCACTCTTGTTAGTCGTTTTTTTCATCTCTGGTGATCAAGACATCTCCACCACTCCACAACCATTTTTCTCCCGAAAAACATGGAACCAAAACCCCTCTCAGTAATTGGTGCCTGACCTGTATGTTGCATTTTCTCCATCTACTGATTAATATACCTCTAGCAATAACATGCATGATTGTGTAACACGGTTGGTTGACGTCAAGTCAAATATATACTGTTATATGGGTATGGGTAGGCTTTTCTCCTTCCTGCCCCAATACTTCCTTCTGTTTTCTCGCAGTGAGTTTTGATCACATCTGAGACGCTCTACATAGAAGGCTGTACATCCTTCTACATTAAAAGTAAGGCCATGGTGAATGTATATTGAATACTATACAGAGGAAGTGTGAGGGATCAAGGCGGGTGTGGAACATTTCATCTCGATCAGCTTCTACGGAATAAAGACAAGGAAATGCTGGTGTTTTTTTTTCTATGAAAACCTGTACATACATCCTTAGTGCATATACTGCAGCAGTTGAATAAGTAAAACTATATGATATGTGGAAGAAATAAGGCAGACAAGCTCATTTACTCCGACGATCTGGGAGCGAGAATGTTTTGAGTGGACTTACTGGCTCAAGGCCACCGGCTAAGCTTCTCCCACCCCTACCCCCAATGCTTCACCTCACAGTGAAGAGCGGCGCCCGCTGAGGGCCATTCCATGTATTCTTTCTCCAAGATTCTGCCGGTGCAGCGAAATTTTCCGGTGTAGCGAAATTTTCCGGATGGCCCAGATCTTCTGTAAGAACCATTGAAATGGCTGGAGTAGGTAGGAAGACACCTACCGAACGGGCGCAAGCCACTCCCGGTGAGGTATATATGGGAGGTGAGAAGGGAGCTGAAGCCCTCCAAAGACCCTTCCCATGTCCTCACTAACCGTTTCCCTATTGTCTCACCAACACCGGAGAGTAGTTCAGCATGCTCTCTAAAGACAGATCCTCTCTTTATCCACACCAC
Source organism: Eriocheir sinensis (assembly GCF_024679095.1). Classification (NCBI taxonomy): domain Eukaryota; kingdom Metazoa; phylum Arthropoda; class Malacostraca; order Decapoda; family Varunidae; genus Eriocheir; species Eriocheir sinensis. The sequence continues at coordinate 1,479,810 of NC_066577.1, forward strand.
ACTACATTCACATAACATATACACCTTTTTCCAAAATTCAAAATTCAAAATGGCTCAATTAAGCAATGCCTCGGAGTCCCCGCCTGTGGGGGGGACCACAAATTCCCCAGGAGGACTCCTTCTGGTTGCCGACCTGAGAGGTGTCTTGATAACTCCTCGAACCTCTTTCTTCTCAATTTCTGCAACATTCGCGGTCTTCGCCTAATTTTCATTCTGTGGAGTACCATCTCTCCTCCTCTAAACCTCACCTTCTCTTCCTTACCGAAACACAGGTTTCTGAGGCTACTGACAGCAATCTCTACTCTGTTCCCTTCTACTATCTCTATCCTAAATTTCAATCCAAAGCTGGATGTTGCGCCTACGTGCGCAACGACATCACTTGCTCTCGTGCCCACGACCTTGACTCTTCTGAATTTTCCACCATCTGGTTAAGACTTCACTGTCATTCTATTACTAAATACATCTGTGCTGTTTATCTCTCACCTAACTCTACCAACTATGTAAAATTCTTTGACTATTTGAATTCTAAAGTGGAGCACATCTTGACCCACTCTCCCTTCGCTGAAATCTCCATCCTAGGAGATTTCAATGTTCACCACCAGCTTTGGCTTTCATCCTCTATCACTGACCATCCTGGTGAACAAGCCTACAACTTTGCTATCCTCAACGACCTAGAGCAGTTGGTCCAGCACCCTACACGTATTCCTGACCGTCTTGGAGATCGGCCCAACATTCTAGACCTCTTCCTTACCTCAAACCCTTCTGCTTATTCTGTCAAACTGTTCTCTCCGTTGGGCTCCTCCGATCACAATCTTATTTCTGCATCCTGTCCTATCGCTCCTGTACATCCTCTGGACCCACCGAAGAGGCGATGCTTCTGGCATTTTGCTTCAGCTCGGTGGGACGACCTGAGGATGTACTTTTCCGATTTCCCGTGGAATGATTATTGCTTCCAGGATAGAGACAACTCTGTGTGTGCTCAGCGCATCACAGAGGTGATTTTCTCTTGAATGGAGGCATACATTCTCGTTCTTTCTACTCCTCACGCTAAAAAGCCTTGGTTTAATCACGCTTGTTCTCGTGCTGTCAATGATAGAGAGGTAGCTCACAAAAGATACCAGAGCCTTCAAACTAATGCTAATTATGAACTTTACATTTCTGCCCGAAATCGTGCCAAATCTATTCTCCGACTAACCAAAAATTCTTTCATTAATAGAAAATGTCAAAACCTTGCTTTCTCTAACTCTTCCCGTGACTTCTGGCATCTAGCCAAAAACATCTCCTCCCACTTCACTTCTTCATCTTTCCTCCACTCAGTCCTGACGGCAACACTGCCGTCTCATCTATCTCTAAGGCTGAACTCTTCTCTCAAACTTTTTCTAAAAACTCCACTCTGGACGATTCTGGGCATATTCTCCTACTCATCCCCTCTGACTCCTTTTATGCCTGTTATAAATATTCTTCAAAATGATGTTTTCTATGCCCTCTCTGGCCTCAATCCTCAGAAGGCTTATGGACCTGATGGAGTGCCTCCTATTGTCCTTAAAAACTGTGCCTCCGTGCTGTCACCCTGCCTGGTCAAACTCTTTCGCCTCTGCCTGTCAACATCTACCTGTCCTTCTTGCTGGAAGTATGCCTTCACACAGCCTGTACCTAAGAAGGGTGACCGCTCCAATCCCTCAAACTACCGTCCTATTGCTTTACTTTCTTGTCTATCTAAAGCTTTTGAATCAATCTTAACCGGAAGATTCAAAAGCACCTTTCCACTTCTGACCTTCTATCTGATCGCCAGTATGGGTTCCGCAAGGGGCGTTCTACTGGTGATCTCCTAGCCTTCTTAACTGACTCTTGGTCATCCTCTCTTAGCCGTTTCGGTGAACGTTTTGCTGTTGCACTTGACATATCAAAAGCCTTTGATAGGGTCTGGCACAAATCTTGCTTTCTAAACTACCCTCCTACGGTTTCTATCCTTCTCTCTGTACCTTTATCTCCAGTTTCCTTTCTGACTGTTCTATTTCTGCCGTGGTAGACGGTCACTGGTCTTCCTCTACATCTATTAACAGTGGTGTCCCACAGGGTTCTGTCCTATCTCCCACTCTATTTCTGTTGTTCATTGATGATCTTCTTTCCAAAACGAACTGTCCTATCCATTCCTACGCTGATGATTCCACTCTGCATTATTCAACTTCTTTTAATAGAAGACCCACCCTTCAGGAACTTAACGACTCAAGGCTGGAGGCTGCAGAACGCTTAGCCTCAGACCTTACTATTATTTCCGATTGGGGCAAGAAGAACCTGGTGTCCTTCAACGCCTCAAAAACACAGTTTCTCCACCTATCCACTCGACACAATCTTCCAAACAACTATCCCCTATTCTTTGACAACACCCAGCTATCACCTTCCTCAACACTAAACATCCTCGGTCTATCCTTAACTCAAAATCTCAACTGGAAACTTCATATCTCATTTCTTACTAAATCAGCTTCCTCGAGGCTGGGCGTTCTGTACCGTCTCCGCCAGTTCTTCTCCCCTGCACAGTTGCTGTCCATATACAGGGGCCTTGTCCGCCCTCGTATGGAGTATGCATCTCATGTGTGTGGGCTCCACCACACAGCTCTTCTGGACAGAGTGGAGGCAAAGGCTCTTCGTCTCATCAGCTCTCCTCCTCATACTGATAGTCTTCTACCTCTTAAATTCCGCCGCAATGTTGCCTCTCTTTCTATCTTCTATCGATATTTCCACGCTGACTGCTCTTCTGAACTTGCTAACTGCATGCCTCCCCCCCTCCCGCGGCCCCGCTGCACTCGACTTTCTACTCATGCTCATCCCTATACTGTCCAAACCCCTTATGCAAGAGTTAACCAGCATCTTCACTCTTTCATCCCTCACGCTGGTAAACTCTGGAACAATCTTCCTTCATCTGTATTTCCTCCTGCCTACGACTTGAACTCTTTCAAGAGGAGGGTATCAGGACACCTCTCCTCCCGAAACTGACTTATCTTTCGGCCACCTCTTTGGATTCTTTTTAGGAGCAGCGAGTAGCGGGCTTTTTTTTTTTTATTAATGTTTACTTTTTTGTGCCCTTGAGCTGTCTCCTTTGCTGTAATAAAAAAAAAAAAAAAAAAAAACACTCTCAACCTGACTGTTTCGTTTTCTTCAATTGATTTTAGAGACATATTACTATAAATCAATCTTCATCACATTTTCACAAAGTTTTCGTACATTACATTCAATGTGCACTGCCTCTCCAACCCACCTTTCATTTAAAACAAAAATCTGTTTGATCTTTCCTATTAAAAAGTAATTATTCACTCTGGCCAGGGGACAAATTGAAAAAAATGTATATAATGAACTACGGGACTTTTTATCCAACAGATATGGACATTATCAGTAAGAAAATGAAGAAACCATAGCCTACTCTCGCCAGAAGACTTTTGAGCCACGTACAGAGCCTCAGAGATTACGGAAGAACGTAATAAACTGCGACACCAAATTAGAAGAGACAAAAGAGCTAAGAAGCAATACGAGAAAGATGTCTGGAAGGAAAAAGAGCCCCGGGGGGTTGGCGCGAGCCCCGTCGGGAGGCGGCAAGACAAGATTGACTCACTATAAATACTATAGCGCCGTTGAAAAGCAAAGTGTGTAAAGAAGCAGAAGAGAGGATCCAGAGGGGGACCTATATAAGTAGCGATACAGGTAATAGAAAACAGCAGAGTATTATTGCAGTGTCCCTTGCAAGGTGACTGTTCGCCGAAGGATCATGAAAGGGATGGAGTTCAATAGAGCCCAGCCAGCCATTCCAGCAACCCCGACTCACCCAAAGCAGCAGTGGGCATGGTATGAGAGTGAATAATTAACCTGTTGCAGCACTAACAAAATTTTTGACGAAGATGTATGTTGGGGCAGTTTTTTTTTCATGAAGACTTACCTCACCTTGAGGGTACTTCTTGAAGACCCTCGTGGGGTGGCAGCGCCCACACCCGCGTGAAGGACCTCCAGGGCTCAGGAGTTCACATGGGCAGCAGACACGTGCACACCTCGGTACACTTTATTACAGGAAATCTTAAAACACTCGCACCACACAGCAGAAGCCCATTCACACACCAAGCACGCTGCAGCACTAAGCTCTAACTTAACTAAGGCTAACTTGGCGGCGCTGGGATGCGAGAGGAAGGTTATTTAGCTGTGGCGTGGCGTCGGGGTGAAGACACGTCGAGGGTGGAGGGCAGCGAACCAAGGCAGCTCCGCTCTCCTGACACACACTGACTCCGGCGTGAACTACACGATGAGCAGCCGCCCTCTTGAGGCGACAAGAGATGCCGAGTGCGTATTCCTGGCTGCACTAGCGATTCCGAAACCAAAGCAGCACCGACTCCTTAGCGGCACTTGGGAGACAGGTACTAAGTTCCGGAACTAGTTACCGGTATCGTTAGTACCGCTAAGGTACCGGTACCGTTAATACCGCTAAGGTACCGGTAAAGTACCTTTAGCACCTAAGATACCAGTACCGGTACCTTGCAGGTACGGGTAACGGATCGGTACTACCAGGAATGGAGTTTTTAGTACCGGTATTACCGGTACTCAAATTAACGGTACCTGCCCACCCCTAGATAGGAGTGAGGGAGGTACTACGAGGAAACAGGAGGGTTGTCCAGGGCCAACTTGCTATCAGTGGGAGGGTGGAGAGGAGGTAGAGACAAAGCTCCCCCAAGCACTGAGCAGTTTGGCAAGGTCAAGGGTGGAGAGCATAATTATCATGGGGAACTTAGCGGCAGCATCTATACGGAGCGTCGTGCCAAAAAGGAACAGCACAAATTCCTTTCAGTTAGTGGCGGATCCAGGCGGGGGGCGCCCCCCCCCCCTCCCCCCCCTTTAGAACCTAAATTGCGCCCTTTCAAAAATTCACTGAAATCTGGGGGGGTATTATTCCTGCGAACACTACTACTAGCCTACTAATTATAATGATAATAATAATAATAACAATACTACTACTACTATTACTATTACTACTAATAATACTGCTACTACTACTACTACTACTACTACTACTACTACTAATACTAATACTAATAATAATAATAATAATGATAATAATAATAATGATAATAATAATAATAATAATAATAATAATAATAATAATAATAATAATAATAATAATAATAATAATAATAATAATAATAATAATAATAATAATAATAATAATAATAATAATAATAATAATAGAAATATAAATGTACAAAACAAATAAATGAAATCGCGAACATTATCGTATTTACATTTGTAAAAAAAAAAAAAAAAAGCGCGCGTAGCGGCGCCAGATGGATTTGGCTACTTTACTGCATATATAGATATATATATATATATATATATATATATATATATATATATATATATATATATATATATATATATATATATATATATATATATATGGTATGGTATGGCGCCCATAATCTCGTACACCAGCCCCCCTTCACCTGGAGCTGGATCTGCCACTGCTTACAGTAACAGGATTCCCAGCGTTATCCCAACCACTGGGCAGTGGCGTTTTCTTTTTTTATATTGTTGACTATGGTGTTGGTAGACTGTCTAGAGTCTAGACTCTAGACAGTCTACCACTGCTCTGGAAACCACTGGTCTAAAGGGACCTCTTGGGTGACCCCAGCCCGTTAGTGGTACAGGTGAATTTTATTTAGAGAGGCTTCCGTGATTTACGACTATTGCTTGGCCCATGTTGGCCCCTGAGCTCCACTTAAACGAAGTCATTGCACAGATAAAACAATATGCCAGTGTGAGAAACGAACAAACTATATGCCTACAAGACTATATATATATATATATATATATATATATATATATATATATATATATATATATATATATATATATATATATATATATATATATATATATATATATATATATATATATATATATATGATATTGTAAAATTGATGTCTATGTAACCAGTCACAGTCTTCGTCAGGAAAGCCGGACATGTCAGTGTTTAGTGGCCAGTCACACTACGCAGCCTTCAGCGTCCCGGCCTGCCTGGGTGTCTGTACGTGACTACGTGAATGAAAACTCGAAGGAAAGTAAACCCAACCCTCAACATTACTCTGTATAGTTAATAACCCACAGTACTTCACAAGTGCCCTTAACTAACCTATCATGAAAAAAATCAATAAAATGCGTGAAGAAACTTTTAATAACTTTTGGAGAATAATTTGCACCAAGACAACTTATTTTACCTTTATTGATATAGGAAAATATCTTTGACAGGTTGAGAAGGATACATTGTGCTGGATGATCAAATTTTTCATCATCTGGCAGGAATTTATTTGGTCCCTTATTACAAAATATCATTTGCGTCAAATGCATTAGGCAGTTTATAAAGATGAATTTATTGGAAGAAAAAAAAAGAGGTAAAAAAGCCATTACCAGATATGAAAAGTAATCCACAGAATTCCTCAAGCTTCAGCCTATCAAGCAAACAATTTTGAAACACACACAGAGGCACCAGCGAGTCCACTGAAGGCCCAGTAAAACATTGAGGCACCAGCGGGTCCACTGAAGGCCCAGTAAAACATTGAGGCACCAGCGGGTCCACTGAAGGCCCAGTAAAACATTGAGGCACCAGCTGGTCCACTGAAGGCCCAGTAAAACATTGAGGCACCAGTGGGTCCACTGAAGGCCCAGTAAAACACTGAGGCACCAGCGGGTCCACTGAAGGCCCAGTAAAACATTAAGGCACCAGCGGGTCCACTGAAGGCCCAGTAAAACACTGAGGCACCAGCGGTTCCACTGAAGGCCCAGTAAAACATTGAGGCACCAGCGGGTCCACTGAAGGCCCAGTAAAACATTGAGGCACCAGTGGCTCCACTGAAGGCCCAGTAAAACATTGAGGCACCAGCGGGTCCACTGAAGGCCCAGTAAAACATTGAGCACCAGCGGGTCCACTGAAGGCCCAGTAAAACACTGAGGCACCAGCGGGTCCACTGAAGGCCCAGTGAAACACAGAGGCACCAGCGGGTCCACTGAAGGCCCAGTAAAACATTGAGGCACCAGCGGTCCACTAAAGGCCCAGTAAAACACTGAGGCACCAGCGGGTCCACTGAAGGCCCAGTAAAACACCGAGGCACCAGCGGGTCCACTGAAGGCCCAGTAAAACACTGAGGCATTAGCGGGTCCACTGAAGGCCCAGTAAAACACCGAGGCACCAGCGGGTCCACTGAAGGCCCAGTAAAACACCGAGGCACCAGCAGGTCCACTGAAGGCCCAGTAAAACACTGAGGCACCAGCGGGTCCACTGAAGGCCCAGTAAAACACCGAGGCACCAGCGGGTCCACTGAAGGCCCAGTAAAACACTGAGGCACCAGCGGGTCCACTGAAGGCCCAGTAAAACACCGACGCACCAGCGGGTCCACTGAAGGCCCAGTAAAACACTGAGGCACCAGCGGGTCCACTGAAGGCCCAGTAAAACACGGAGGCACCAGCGGGTCCACGGAAGGCCCAGTAACCCACTGAGGCACCAGCGGGTCCACTGAAGGCCCAGTAAAACACTGAGGCACCAGCGGGTCCACTGAAGGCCCAGTAAAACACTGAGGCACCAGCGGGTCCACTGAAGGCCCAGTAAAACACTGAGGCACCAGCGGGTCCACTGAAGGCCCAGTAAAACACCGAGGCACCAGCGGGTCCACTGAAGGCCCAGTAAAACACTGAGGCACCAGCGGGTCCACTGAAGGCCCAGTAAAACACTGAGGCACCAGCGGGTCCACTGAAGGCCCAGTAAAACATTGAGGCACCAGCGGGTCCACTGAAGGCCCAGTAAAACATTGAGGCACCAGCGGGTCCACTGAAGGCCCAGTAAAACATTGAGGCACCAGCGGGTCCACTGAAGGCCCAGTGAGACATTGAGGCACCAGCGGGTCCACTGAAGGTCCAGTAAAACATTGAGGCACCAGTGGGTCCACTGAAGGCCCAGTAAAACATTGAGGCACCAGTGGGTCCACTGAAGGCTCAATAAAACATTGAGGCACCAGCGGGTCCACTGAAGGCCCAGTAAACCATTGAGGCACCAGCGGGTCCACTGAAGGCCCAGTAAAACATTGAGGCACCAGCGAGTCCACTGAAGGCCCAGTAAAACATTGAGGCACCAGCGGGTCCACTGAAGGCCCAGTAAAACACTGAGGCACCAGCGGGTCCACTGAAGGCCCAGTAAAACACTGAGGCACCAGCGGGTCCACTGAAGGCCCAGTAAAACATTGAGGCACCAGCGGGTCCACTGAAGGCCCAGTAAAACATTGAGGCACCAGCGGGTCCACTGAAGGCCCAGTAAGACATTGAGGCACCAGCGGGTCCACTGAAGGTCCAGTAAAACATTGAGGCACCAGTGGGTCCACTGAAGGCCCAGTAAAACATTGAGGCACCAGCGGGTCCACTGAAGGCTCAATAAAACATTGAGGCACCAGCGGGTTCACTGAAGGCCCAGTAAAACATTGAGGCACCAGCGGGTCCACTGAAGGCCCAATAAAACACTGAGGCACCAGCGGGTCCACTGAAGGCCCAATAAAACACTGAGGCACCAGCGGGTCCACTGAAGGCCCAATAAAACACTGAGGCACCAGCGGGTCCACTGAAGGCCCAATAAAACACTGAGGCACCAGCGGGTCCACTGAAGGCCCAATAAAACACTGAGGCAGCAGCGGGTCCACTGAAGGCCCAATAAAACACTGAGGCACCAGCGGGTCCACTGAAGGCCCAATAATACACTGAGGCACCAGCGGGTCCACTGAAGGCCCAGTAAAACATTGAGGCACCAGCGGGTCCACTGAAGGCCCAGTAAAACATTGAGGCACCAGTGGGTCCACTGAAGGCCCAGTAAAACATTGAGGCACCAGCGGGTCCACTGAAGGCCCATTAAAACATTGAGGCACCAGCGGGTCCACTGAAGGCCCAGTAAAACACTGAGGCACCAGCGGGTCCACTGAAGGCCCAGTAAAACACTGAGGCACCAGCGGGTCCACTGAAGGCCCAATAAAACACTGAGGCACCAGCGGGTCCACTGAAGGCCCAATAAAACACTGAGGCACCAGCGGGTCCACTGAAGGCCCAATAAAACACTGTGGCACCAGCGGGTCCACTGAAGGCCCAATAAAACACTGAGGCACCAGCGGGTCCACTGAAGGCCCAGTAAAACACTGAGGCACCAGCGGGTCCACTGAAGGCCCAGTAAAACACTGAGGCACCAGCGGGTCCACTGAAGGCCCAGTAAAACATTGAGGCACCAGCGGGTCCACTGAAGGCCCAGTAAAACATGCTGCAGAGGTCACTTAGACAAGTTAGATCGACGGTTAGATACATTATCACATTATTCCGCCGTGGAACACACACACCCTGCCTGCTGCTGCTCCTCCCTTGCCAGACACACACACTGAAGTCCTAGAAAGAGAATCCACCCTCAGGCACGTTGTTCACGGCAGAGAAGTCGTACGCCTGGCCACTGGTGGTGCTGCTCACCTCGGGGCCCTCCTCCTCGCCGGAACACTTCTCGATGATATCCATCCAGGGCCTTCTCGTACACGGCCTCGTTGTCGTGGTGCTGCAATCCTCAGTCTTGTCCAGTCCGCCGCACTCCTCAGTCATCTGGCCCAGGCGGTCCACCTCGTTGATCTCGGCAGTCTGAGAAGATGAAGACATTTAAACCCTTTGTTTGGTGAATATTAACGAGCCATGTTAACCTATAATACTCCCACTGGTATGACACAAAAATAACTGATGCATGCAGGAAGCGGTCCGGGTGGGGCATCACCTCACCGGGTTTTGTTGTGTCTTCTAAGACAATAATGAATGAATGACTAAGGAATTTATGTTAAGATACATGTCCTCAGACCTGAGAATTGAGATCTAGTCTTTACATTACTCTAGTAGTTCCTCATAATTCAAAGTACCCATCCTTCAAACACCTTCCAGCAGCCAACAAGTTATAACCCTGTTCACTACCACTGCCTCCATCACCGTATTGTGTACCAGCACTGGCCTGCCGTCTGTGGCTGTGGCCTTCCACCTGGTGCCGCCTTTTCATGCCTGCTCAACAAAGACCTGTGTATCTACACTCAGCAATACATTCATTATGATGCAGTGATGCTACAGGACTGAAGATACTGAAGACAGTTTATTCTTTTTTTCCTTTCTCTTATAAACATTTGTTTACTGTTCCACTTTGTGCTTGAGTTTTGCAGTGAAGAAAGAATACATCACTGAATGGTAGAGCATCCCATTATAAAATGTAAGAAATCATCCTCATGAACTTACCTCTGTGTCTGGTCCAATGAGTTCCAAAAGAGGTTGTACAATGCCAGCCTTAATGACGAAGTCTTTGAGTTTGGGGCCATCGCCAGCAGTGTTTCCCGGCGCCCACACGGCTTGCTTTGCATGTTACGTTGGTGTGCGGCGAGCGGAGCAGCTTGACGAACGATACGACAGCACCCGAGGCTGGTGGGGAGGCAAACACCGTGGATTACATGCAGGAACAAACTTCAAACTAATCATTTCTTCATACAACATAAAAACAAAGCAGGAAGCTTCTATCAAGAAGCGACACCCTTTTCTACCTCCTTCTCTTCATCTTAAGACTTCATGTTCCCCTTCACGTTTTTCAACGCGAGACCCTCACAGCAGGAACGATACAACTCAGGGCTGGATGCCACAGAATGCTTAACCTTGCTATTATTTATGAATGGGTCAGAAAGAACAGTATAGAACGTGTAGGGCGGGGCTGCAGGCGCTTGGCAGCCATCAGATAACGCGCATCTCCACACGTTCGTCGTGAAGTAATCCTACACGTAACAGTAATGGTCGCCAAATTGTACAAACCATTTTGTAATTCAGTTTACAGTTTCCTTATAAACTAAAGGAGGCAGCTAAAGAGCGAAACAAATTAATATGTGAACACAACTGCTCCTATGGACATAATACATGTCAAGAGAGTGATCAATTTCAGTTTAAGCCTTGGTATTCCTCTCTTGAAAGTTTCATTTCTAAAAAGGATAAATAGACATCCTGAACCCTGGCCTCTGGTTACAGCACTCAGGCCACACTCACTTGTCTGCCCTCTCCAGGAGGCGTACAAGGGGGTGCACCAGGCCGGCATCCGGGGTGGCATCTAGGAGCGGGCTGAGAGCTTCTTGCGTGCCGTTTGTGTGGCCACCGGCTGGGTGCTGCTTTCGTTACTCGGGATGCCGTTGATAATATCCTCCACACACAGTGTAGGGCCCTAAAACAGTACACATATACTATAACCTATTCAGGCTTTTATATATATATATATATATATATATATATATATATATATATATATATATATATATATATATATATATATATATATATATATATATATATATATATATATATATATATATATATATATATATATATATATATATATATATATATATATATATATATATATATATATATATATAAAACCCAAGTTATAAACGCTCTTGAAAGTTATCCAAACATTTCCATTAATCTTATGTACTTTAATTTTGTTAATCATCCCATCTTCCTGTTTAAACATGCAATGCAGCTGTTCCTGGAAAGCAAACCATTACGCAGCGAACACCAGATAAGGGGCCAAAGGCAGCACTTTGAAATGAAGTGAAAATGGTCATGACTTCAGAGCAGCACCGGGAAATAGTTTCCTAAAAATCACCTCTGTATTCCTCTTGCATTTGATCAACAGAATTGATGCTGAGAGCGAGCAACAACTTCTCTTCCTTGCATAGTAAGGAAAAAGGGAACAAAGCCTCAACACACACCAGCCAAACACTGTGTGGTATAATCTGTTATGAGGAACACATGCACCAAAGACAGCCAAGGCCAGTGTCACACATTCACGATCTTGACTCCCGACGCCTCCCGACGTCAGGTCACACGCCGACACTTTTGGAAATTTCTAAACACTCAGCGCCCTTCCCGACATCTGCCACCGTCGGCAGTAAACCAACACCGTTGGATGTCCATCTCAGTAACGTCTCGACAAAGTCGTTTCGACGTCGGCAATGATCGACATTTTAGAGGATCTATATACGATGATCTTAACGTACGTCTGGCAGCGTGACATTTTCTAACGTCGAGTTAAGATCGTGAATGTGTGACATTAGCCTAACAAATATGGAGAACACATAATTATAACAAAACGAGTGTGTAATGACGCTGGACCTGAAAATATTCCCTCGTTTTCACATCTCCCTAACATTTTTTTGTGTGTGTTCATCTTTTATATATTTATTTATATTTCATTATTCGGTTTCTTTGTTTAATTATTCATACACTTATTGACTCTTTTCTGATTTCATTCTCATCATTTTTTCCACTTTTTCCTCTTAGTGTTTCTGACTTTCACTCTTCTAATTAAGTTTCCATGTTGAGTTGTTCACATGTCTGTTCTTTTGTTCGACTGACACGTTTCCATTTTTCGTTTCGGCCATTACTTTCTTTTTTCCTAACCTTTCTGACTTTTTAAATCTATTATTCATTTTGAGTTGCTTTCATATTTGTTTGTTTTTTTCATTTATTTGACACCTTTCAATATTTCCTTCTTATTGGTCTTTCTCCTTCCTCTTATTTTCTTAATCATTTTCCCTTCACTCCTTTACCTTTTCCTTCAAGTTGCGTGAATATTCTTTATTTGCCTCGCTTCAGTGTTCGTCACCACTCTTCCTTTTCTTCTTGGCATGTTCCTTCTCTCCTTTACTCTTCCGCTTTCTTTTCTTCCCCTTGAGCGCTTTTAAGAGAGAGAGAGAGAGAGAGAGAGAGAATAGTTTAACAAATCGTGTGCGAAAAAAGAACGAAATCGTTCGAAGAATCATGTTCACGAGCGTAACATTTCCATTTGTTTCAATTCACTTAGTTTTGCAGATTCGATTATTTTTAATATTTCAAACCCGTCTCTCTCTCTCTCTCTCTCTCTCTCTCTCTCTCTCTCTCTCTCTCTCTCTCACACACACACACACACACACACAATTAGCACTGTTCATCAATCAGGGAAGTGAGACGCGACACACACACACACACACACACACACACACACACACACACACACACATATATTCACATACTAACACATTCCTCTCCTCATGTGATATCAAATTTTGTCTCTTTAACCTTCTTTCTCCTCCTCCTCCACCTCCTCCTCTTCCTTCTCCTCTTTATCTTCCTCTTCTTCTTTGCCTCTTCCTTTTCCAGTATCTCCATATCGTTTTTTTTTTTACGCGTCTCTTTCACTCTTTTTCCACCTCCTTTCCGATTCCCCTCCTTGACCTCCTCTCCTTTCTCTTCTTTCCCCTCCTCCGCTTCCACATCATTGATCTTTTCCTCAGGGATTCGCAGGTATTTCAGGATTTCTTTCACACGCTCTTTTCTTTTTTTCTGTTCCCTTTCTTCTTTCCTTTATTTTCTGAATTCCTTTGTGCGTGTTACTCCTTTACCATATATCTTTTTCTTTTCCTAACTTTCTTTATATTCTATTGGTTAGCTTTTCCTCAATATCTCGCTCCTTTTGTGATCCTTTACCTTCCTTAATCCATCTCCTTACTGTCTTTTCCCTCCTCATCTTCCTCCTCTTCTTCTTCCTCATTTTTTCTTCACATTTTGCCTTGTTCATCTTTTTGTCGCCGTTGCCCTTCTTTTCTCTGTGTATATCTGTTCACGGTTTTGGCTTTTATTTGTATCATTGTTATTCCATTCTCTTCTCACTCGTCTGTGTTTTGTATTTTGTGTAGTTTTTCATTTTTCCTAATATCTTCTCACTAACTTAATTGTTTTGTTTTCACACTCCAGTTCTTTTCCTAATTAGTTTGTTTTTCTTTCGAGTTTAATCTAATTTTTTATCAGTCTGTATTATTGTCCTCTTGTTCATTTCTTCCTGTTTTTTCCTTCTTTTCACTTTGGTTATTCCTTCTTTTTCACTCCTCCATCTTACCTTTAATTTTATTTTCATGTTCTTCTCTTCCCTCTCATTTTTTTTTGTTTCGCCTTTTTCATGTTGGCTGCTTCGTCCTTCCTTCATTTTCTCTTCATTCTTCATCTCCCGATACTACTTTTCCTCCCATCCGCTCCTCCCTGCCAGCTTCATTATATCTCATTTCTTTCTCTTACTTTTCCTCCACTTATTTCTCATTCTCTCTTCCCTTTCTTTCCTTCTTTGCTCCTTACATAGTTTTCTTTTATTTAATATTTTTTTAAAAGAAAATAAAGGCATTTATCTCTCTCTCTCTCTCTCTCTCTCTCTCTCTCTCTCTCTCTCTCTCTCTCTCTCTCTCTCTCTCTCTCTCTCTCTCTCTCTCTCTCTCTCTCTCTCTCTCTCTCTCTCTCTCTCTCTATCTCTCTCTCTCTCTCTCTCTCTCTCTCTCTCTCTCTCTCTCTCTCTCTCTCTCTCTCTCTCTCTCTCTCTCCTCAACTTTTCTCCAGTTTCTCCTCCTTCTACTCCTCTACATCTCTCTCCATCTCTCCAGCTTTCTCTTCACTGCCTTTTTCCTTCGCCCCATTCCCTTTACCACCCTCCCTCCTCCTCCTCCTCCTCCTCCTCCTCTCCCTCTTCCTTTTCTGTCCGTCTCTTTGGTTTTCTTTTTTCTTCCGACGGTTTCTCTTTCCATGGCATTAAGAGTCATTGAACACCACAGTTTCAAAGAGGAACAAGAGGAGGAAGAAGAGGAGGAGGAAAGACAAAAAGAGAAGAAGTAGGGACGGAGTGACGGAGAAAAAGGAGAGGAAGATAGAGACGTAGACAAAGGGAAGAGGGAGGAAGAAGAGTCAGTATGTAGAAAAGTAGGAACATGAGGAGAGGGAAGGAGAGAATGGTAGTTTCGGGGAGCGGGTGTAGGAGGAGGAGGAGGGGGAGGAAACATGGAAATGCAGGCAACAGAAAGTCTATTGGCTCATTACGAGGTCGCCCGCTTGGGTGATTTAATCTGCTCGACCGCCCCTTGGGGCTTGGTGAGCAGATGAAAGCACCTCGATATTGAGGAGCAGATGAAAGCTCCTCGTTATTCAGTTTACTCCCGACGCAGCGAAATGACGGTCGATTCTATATTTGAAGGAGTTGATGGTATTCGCATTTACTACTTCCGAGGGAAGATTGTTCCAGTGGCGGATGACTCGGTTTGAAAAGAAACTCCTTCCAATGTCTGTGTTACATCGACTCGACTGAATGGGTAAACCGTTATTTCTAGTTCTTGAGTTGGTTGAGTTGGGTTGAGGTTGGGTTGAGTTGGTTGAGGAGGAGGAGCACGAGTAGTACGAGGAGGAGGAGGAGATAAGGAGGAAGGATGCATATTTTAAAACGATATTGCGTGTAGCCTATGTGTATTCAGGTCACGAGAGAGAGAGAGAGAGAGAGAGAGAGAGAGAGAGAGAGAGAGAGAGAGAGAGAGAGAGAGCAACCAGCTAATTTTCTTTAATATTTTCCCTCCCACAGAAATCACTTAATTAATAGAAAATGAATAATTTCTAACGGTAACTCATCCATTTGGTAATTTTCTTTTATTATTATCTCGCCGTTTTGGTTTTACTCTCTAATGGATCACAGCGTCGACGATTAATGTACAAAGCACTTGACTTTTTACACATTATTAAGCCCAATTCAATATCTGCACATTTTTCCCCTGGAGAGTTTTATCTATTTCTTCTTTTAATTTCTTTGAAATGTCTTCATATATGCTTTTCACTTTCCTTTTGCGTAAGTTTCCTGTTTTTTAGTTTGTTTTTTTTGCATATTTTCATCCGTCGAAGTTTCGAAGTCGAGTCAGTCCTAACATTGCCAATTTCTTTAGAGATTCTCATTTCATAACTTTCAATCGTTCATTACATTGTTCATCTTTATCTCATTACCACAAAGTTAAGAATCATTGGTCACTGTAACAGTTGAATTACATATGAGCACATTTTTCTTCAAGGATATCCTTTTTTTTCTCATTGAATTTTACACGTTGTCCTGACAATTAATGATCACACCTTTTCTGAAGTTCCCTTTTTTTAGAATTTTCAGTCATTCCATATATTTTCAATATTTTTTTCTCAGATTTTTCATCTTTTTCCTTTCTTCAGTTTTATTTCAACCTTACGGGAGTCATTCTCGGTAACTTCTTCCTTTTTTTCTTATTCGATGTTTACGTTCTTCTGATACTCACATCCTCCATTTTTATGAGTTTCAGTATTCTTTTTGTTTTGCACTCTTTCTATCTTTATCGTCTTTTCACAAAACAGAGAATAATTGATCACATTTGCACTTAAATTTCATCCCCGCACATTCTTCCCTTCTAGAGTTTCCATTTTATTCCCCCTTTTTTTTTTTTTACTTTATTGGTATTCTCGTTTATATTTACGAGTCTTATTTTTCCCTTCCAGTATTTCTCATCCGTTTTTCAGATTTTTTTCTCGTTCACCTTTTTCCTCATTTGTCTCTTTTTCTATCAGTCTTTTCTATCACTGTCACCTGTTTCACTGTCCATCTTTTTCTCATCAACCTTTTCATCAATCACTAAGTTTTCTTCTTTATTCATTGTTTTGCATATTTTACCTATCACAGTATTTTTTTCCCTTAATTAAGCTTCTGTTCAGTCTTTTATCTGTTTCCACACATTCCTTTTCTCTTATTCTCTACTTACCATTAAACTTTTATTTGTCAAACACTTTTTTTCTCGTTCTCCGTTTTTATCGTTCTCACTTTTTTCTCTTTCATAACCTTTCCCTCGTCCACTCTTTTCATTATTAACACACTGATGAATTTACTGTACATACGACCTTAAAATTTGTACATAGGTAGTTAGTTAGTTAGTTAGTTAGTTTGTGTGTGTGTGTGTGTGTGTGTGTGTGTGTGTGTGTGTGTGTTACGAGTGGGGTCCCACAAGGTTCGGTATTAGGTCCACTTTTGTCTATTATTTATATCAATGACTTAGACACAGGAATTAGTAGTGATGTTAGTAAATTTGCAGATGATACCAAGATCGGTAGAGTAATTGAGTCGGATCAGGACGCTAGTATTCTCCAAGGTGAACTCAACAGATTATATGACTAGGCGGATAAATGGCAGATGGAGTTCAATGTAGGGAAGTGCAGTATTCTGAGTGTAGGTAGGAACAACCCCTCACATAACTATTGCTTAAATGACACTCTCATAAGTAGGTCTGGGTGCGAGAGGGATTTAGGGGTCTTAGTGAGCTCTGATCTCCGTCCAAGGGCACAATGCATTCAAGCTAGAAATCGAGCTAATAGGGTACTGGGATTTATTTCAAGGAGCGTAACAGAAGCCCAAGTCTTCCTCAAACTATATTTAGCATTAGTTAGACCTCATCTTGACTATGCGGTTCAGTTCTGGTCACCCTACTATAGAATGGATATCAAAATGTTAGAATCGGTGCAGAGGAGGATGACTAAGATGATTCAGGGGCTGAGAAACTTGCCATACGAGGAAAGACTCAAACAGTTAAACTTGCATTCTCTAGAAAGGCGAAGGGTGGGTGGAGACATGATCGAGGTTTATAAACGGATGAAGGGCTTTAATAAGGGAGACATTCATAAGGTTTTGTTGGTAAGAGAACCGGGTAGGACACGAAGTAACGGGTTTAAACTGGATAAATTCAGATTCAACAGGGACATAGGCAAAAATTGGTTTACTAACAGGGTGGTGGATGAGTGGAATAGGCTTAGCAGTCATGTGGTGAGTGCCAATACAATTGTCACATTCAAAAATAGACTAGATAAATTCATGGACAGCGATATTAGGTGGGGTTAGATACACGGGAGCTTAGGGTCAAAGGAGCTGCCTCGTACAGGCCTACCGGCCTCTTGCAGACTCCTGCGTTCTTATGTTCTTATGTTCTTATGTGTGTGTGTGTGTGTGTGTGTGTGTGTGTGTGTGTAGCGTGATCAAGAGAGCAGGAAAGAGCAACACATTTTTACACATGCATGAGGGAGGAGGGACAACACACACGATGGCTGCAAAGTTTTCCTCTTCACGCCCCGCAACACACCACAACTCACCACCGCCGCAACATACCACCTCAACACACACCCGCACCAACGCCACCGCCGCAACACACCACCGCAACACACAACCGCACCAACACAACGCCGCAACACACCACCGCAACACACCACCGCAACACACACCCGCACCAACACAGCGCCGCAACACACCGCCGCAACACACCACCGCAACACACACACGCACCAACACACCGCCGCAACACACCCGCACCAAACACACCGCCGCAACACACGCGCACCAACACACCGCCGCTACACACCCGCACCAGCACACCGCCGCAACACACCCGCACCAGCACACCGCCGCAACACACCCGCACCAACACACCACCGCAACACACCCGTATCAGCACACCGCCGCAACACATCCGCAACAGCACACCACCTCGACACACACTGACCAACACACCGCCGCAACACACCCGCACCAGCACACCGCCGCAACACACCCGCACCAGCACCCCGCCGCAACACACACCCGCAACAAACACCGCCGCAACACACCCGCACCAGCACACCGCCGCAACACACACCCGCAGCACACACCGCCGCAACACACCCGCAACACACGCCGCCGCAACACACCCGCACCAACACACCGCAGCAACACACACGCACCAATACAGCGCCGCAACACTAACCAGCAACACACACCGCCGCAACACAACCACCATAACACCCAGCCGCACCCGCACACCGCCGCAACACACCCGCACCAACACACCGCCGCAACACAACCACCGCAACACACCCGCACCAACACACCGCCGCAACACAACCATTGCAACACCCCCCCGCACCAACACACCGCCGCAACACACCCGCACCAACACACCGCCGCAACACAACCACCGCAACATACCCGCACCAACACACCGCCGCAACACAAAAAACGCAACACACCCGCACCATCACACCGCAGCACACACCCGCACCAACACACCGCCGCAACCCCCCGCACCAACAGACCGCCGCAACACACACCCGCACCAGCACACCGCCGCAACACACCCCCGCACCCACACACCGCCGCAACACACCCGCACCAGCACACCGCCGCAACACACCCGCACCAGCACACTGCCGCAACACAACCACCGCAACACACCGCCGCAACACACCCGCACCAACACACCACCGCAACACACCCTCATCAACACACCGCCGCAACACACCCGCACCAACACACCGCCGCAACACACCCGCACCAACACACCGCCGCAACACACCCGCACCAACACACCGCCGCAACACACCCGCACCAACACACCGCCGCAACACACCCGCACCAACACACTGCCGCAACACAACTCCACCACATCACCGCAGACAACCAACACAACCAACGCGCCGTTACGTCCCCCGCGCCTCGCTTCCCACACGCCCCGCCCTGGACTAGAGCTGAGGACGGAAGGCATGGGAGGGGGAAGTGCAGGAAGCGTGGGTGAGGAAAGGGAAGGAGGAGGAGGAGGAAGGGGTTAGATCACTGCACGTGGGCGTCGGAACTGAGTGGTTTGTCATGGTGCCTTCAAGAGGAAGAGGAGGAGGAGGAGGAGGAGGAGGAAGTGTAGGACTCCAACGATGAGGAGAAGGGTGGAGTATATCAGACGAAGGATGGGGGAGACGAGAATGAAGTGTAGGATACAAAGAGAGAAGAGGAGGAATTGTAGAAGCAAAGGATATCCGCAAACCATCTTCCTCCCTCGCGGCGACTTTCAACAATGCCTTGGCTTCCTTACTAGTCTGAGAGACGTCCTGAAGGCTACTCGTACCACTGACGGCGCTGGAGAACCCTAGACAGACAGCCAGGAGAACCCAGAGGCACCACGTTCTCGTCCTGTCGCGCCCCAGCAGACGGTGAAGCCCCAGCAGGAGCAGCGGAAGGCCTGGCGTTCCTTGGGCGAACGTCTGGGCCCGGCTCGGCTGGGGGTCGTTTTGGAGCTCGGCTGGAGCCTCTTCTGGGGGAAAGGAACGGGGATCAAGGGCACGCAGCGGTGGGGAAAGGAAGGATTGTTTTAAAGACCACAAGGAGATTCCATAACAACATAAGGAGTCTGCAAGTGGCCGGTAAGGAGTCTGACTGATGAGGAAAGGAAGAATTAGTGTTTTAAAGACCAAAAAGGAGATAACATAAAAACAAGAAAGTAAGGAGTCTGCAAGTGGCCAGTAGTACACACGAATAGTGAGAGAAAGAGAACAAATAGTGATCATGAGAGAGAACGAATATTGAAAAGTAAATGAAAAACTAATAGTGAACGAAATAAATAGAACTAAGATAATTGAAACAGAACAACGAAGAATGATATGGAATACATAACATTCGGGACTCGGGACCCACGACTCTAGGGTACACGAGGTCTGAGGTGTTGATGTGAAAGGGTCGGGTATGTTTTGAAAGAGGTCTTGAGACTGTTGCCGAATGCTGCGCCGACGTCGTGACGAGAGTCTGGAGTCGTGAGGGTTAGCAACTTAGCACGACATGCTGGCAACTAGTTGGCTGAATGTCCCAGACAGTCGGCAAGACACCAAGACCCCAATAAAACCTTCCCCCCTTCTTGGAGCGTGGGAACCAACTTGTCTAATGGAAAAGTCGCTGGGTTGTCGTGGCCCAAAGTCGGCACAGTGTGAACGGGGCTTTACACACACATGCACCCTCTCCCCCTCTTCCCTCCACGCCCACGCCCACCCACCGTCGAGCACGTGGACGGACACCGAGGCGGGCGTGGCGTGCACGGGCGCGCACATATAGTTCCCGGCGTCCCTCCAGGTGGCGTGGGTGACCAGGAGCCAGCTGGTGCCCGAGTTATTGTCCGTCACCAGCTGCACGCCGCCCCGACCCCCGGCGTTGATCTCCACCAGCTCCTCCTTGGCTGCGGGGAGGAGAGAGGAGATGAAGTTGTGGGTGATAATAATTGTCTTCTTGTTTGTAGGGCGAGGGAGAAGAGACAGGCGTGATTGCCAGGGAGGACGCTGAGAGGGTACTAAGAGGAGCAGTAAATGGGATTGGTCTCCAGTCTTCACCGTGTTTGTAGGGCGAGAGAGGAGGGAAAGGCGTGATGGCTCTCTCTCTCTCTCTCTCTCTCTCTCTCTCTCTCTCTCTCTCTCTCTCTCTCTCTCTCTCTCTCTCTCTCTCTCTCTCTCTCTCTCTCTCTCTCTCTCTCTCTCTCTCTCTCTCTCTCTCTCTCTCTCTCTCTATATATATATATATATATATATATATATATATATAAAATAGTGATAGGAAGGGATTGGTGAGGCTCCGATCCGTTGAGGAGAAGGAAGAGGACGAGCAGAAGAAGGAGGAGAACTTTAAGAAAGATGAGGAATAAAAGGAAGGAGTTGAAATGGATGGGTTTTGATGCTTTAAAAAAGGAGATCAAACGAGGAGTTAATGGGGGTAATAACAGTGGGTGGAGAGAGGCTGAGAAAATGAGTAAAGCCGAAAACAATAATTTAGAATTGAAATTAGAAGTACTGATTAATGTGAAGCAGGATGATAAGGGAATAAAGGGCGGATAAAAAATGTAGAAAATGTATATCAATATTTTTTTTACGTTCTATAAAGGAAAGAAATGTATAACTCATTATTTTAGAAGCAGGAGAAAAAGAAGACGAAGAAAAGGAGAAAGAGGATGAGGAATACACAGTTGACCTCTCTCTCTCTCTCTCTCTCTCTCTCTCTCTCTCTCTCTCTCTCTCTCTCTCTCTCTCTCTCTCTCTCTCTCTCTCTCTCTCTCTCTCTCTCTCTCTCTCTCTCCTTAAACAAAAGTACATAGATGAAATCCTATTAGTATGGCATGGGATGTCACGAGCTAAAGGAGCCCTCGTCCATAAGGGCACCTATTCTAAAGCTTGCCCAATAGTTTGTTCTTTTATATTAGTGTGGGTGTGGCCCCCCTTGAAGTCCGTATTGTTCGTAGACACTGTCACTTAAGGGGGCGTGCGCGACACCAAAGATGGGCAGCTGTCTTTACGCGCTGGGTGCTCAGGCCTGATAGGTCCACTTCGGCCGTGAAGGCGTTCCGCAGTGTTGCTGTGACACAGGTGAAGGTCCGCTGACACCTCAGCGTAAGGGTCCTCGGGACTTCGAGGAGAAGATCACCGGACGCTACCGCTCTCGTAGCTCGCTCTGACCTCCTCCACGGGACTCCGAGGGCCGCGAGGTGTGGTGTGTGCTGCACCTGGGCCTTGTGAGGGTGCCGACCCTCCTGCGGTGCTCCAGACTATCCATCTGGTGGCGGGGAACGTCCTGTCTCGGGTGGTGACGGTGGTGCTGCTGGTGTTGTTGCTGTTGCCATTGCCGGTGTCCCCTTTGTCGTCCCTGCTGCTGCTGCTGCTGGTGGTGGTCACTGGCACCGTATATGAGGCGTCCGGCACGCCTCTGCACCCGGTACAACAGGGGGAGGTGGCACTGGGCGCTACCCATCCCTGTGAGGGGGCTGTACTCCATGATGGGTCTCACCTGGGACTTGTAAAGCCTTAGGAGTCCATCAGTGTCGAGAAGGTGGCGGACTCGATGCAGGAGTGTCACTCTCAGGGACGCCTTGCGCACCACGTTCTCGAGGTGGCGGTCAAAGCTGAGTTTGGAGTCGACCTCCGCCCCCAGGATGTTGATGGAGTCCCCAATGGCCAGGGTGTCGTCTCCAAACCTCAGCTGCCCCTCGAGAGCTCTGGCGTTTCTCTCTCTCTCTCTCTCTCTCTCTCTCTCTCTCTCTCTCTCTCTCTCTCTCTCTCTCTCTCTCTCTCTCTCTCTCTCTCTCTCTCTCTCTTATCTGCCGAACTAGGAGAATTGAAGAAACATTAGGATCAGCAGAACAGGATTCAACGCTACATGAAGAAGGATCAGGAGGAGACGAAGGAAGAAGAGTTAGACAGGAAGACGAAGAGGAAGAGTGGAATAAATAACAGTTTCGATCCTGGCTATTGACTTCCACTACCTCCTCTTTGTTCGTCGTTTAAGGGATTGGAGGAATATGTTGAGAGATTTGAGAAAATTGCAAAAGTTCTGATGTAGTGAGGAAACATGGAAACATGGACTAGCAGGCAGCAGAAAGCCTGTTGGCTCATTACTAGGCTGCCTGCGTTCAGTGATTCAATCAATCCGTTTGCCATAGGAGTGTCTTGCAGGGAAGGATTAAAGCACTTGTGTATCTACTCTTGGGAACGTTCAGTTCACTCCCGATGCAGCAAAGTGGCGATCAATGCGTTTCTTGAAGGAGTTGATGGTCTCTGCGCTAACCACTTCTGCAGGAAGGCTGTTCCAGTGGCGAACAACTCTATTCGAGAAATAACTCCTGCCGATGTCGGTATTGCATCGCTTTGCTTGAATTGTTTTTCCGTTGTTTCTTGTTCTCAGGTTGGTTTGTAGCGTGAAGAGTTTGGAGTGATCAACGTTGCTGAGCTTGTTCAGGTACTTAAAGACTTATATCATGTCTCCCCGCAGGCGTCTCTTTTCCAACGTGAAGAGGTTGAGTCGCTCGAGTCGCTCTTCATTGGGCTTCGTCCTCAGTGATGGTATCATCTTCGTGGCGCGGCGCTGTACTCTCTCAAGTAATTCAATGTCTTTCCTGTAATTAGGAGACCAGAATTGCACGGCGTATTCAAGGTGGGGCCTTACCAGCGAATTGTAAAAGGATAACATAACTCCCGGCGTCTTGTATTCGAAGTTCCTCGATATGAACCCAAGCATTGTATTGGCTTTCTTACAGGCGGACTTGCAGTGTTTTATTTGTTTCAAGTCACTGCTGATGGTGACCCCGAGGTCTCTTTCCTCTTGCACAACATATAGTGGTTCGCCACCCATGTGGTATGTGTGGTTGCTGTTTCTGGATCCGATATGCATTACTTTACATTTGGCAGTGTTGAAGGACATCTGCCATTTTTCTGACCACCGAGTGATCTGGTCCAGGTCTCTCTGGATAATTTTGCAGTCTGCCGTTGTGAGGGCCTTCCCACCCACCTTTGTGTCGTCGGCAAATTTTGAAAGATTGGATTTCAATCCAAGTTCTAGGTCGTTGATATATGATGAAAAGTATGGGTCCCAGCACTGACCCCTGTGGCACTCCACTTGTGACCGGGAGCCACTCGGAGGCCTGTCCGTTGAGTACAACTCGTTGTTTTCTTCCAGTGAGCCAGTCCTTGATTCACGCTGTCAGATTGCCGCCTAATCCCGCCGACTTGAGTTTCTTGAGGAGTCTTTCGTGTGGCACTTTGTCAAAGGAGGAGGAGGAGGAAGACTAGGAAAAAGGATCGTAAGGGATTGATTTTTTTTCTGTCTTCCTTATCTGGTAGTCAATGAGATTACGAAGGAAGTAAAGGAATTTGGAACGCGGAAAAGAGATGTGGAGATAACGAAGAGGAAGCTGATGGAGTAAGCGGGAAAAAAGGAAGAGGAAGACGAAAAAAGTAACTGAAAAATAATTGTGATAAAAGCATAGAAAGTAAAGGAGCCAGGTACAAGGAACAAGGATGTGAAGATAACGAAGAGGGAGAAGATTAACTAGGTAGCAAAAAAGGAAGAGGACAAAGAAGAAGAAAAAAAGTAAGGTGCTAGCAAAAAAAGAATAACACTAAGATTAAATTAGCTGAAGGTAAAATAAATGAACTAAAACATGAAAGTAATGAACAGGAAAATAAAAAAAAGGTGATTGAAAGAAAAACGTAGCTGAAGGTAAAATCAATGAAAAAAACGGAAGGAGAATGAAAAACAGGAAAATATAAATTGTTAGAGTAGAGAAAATAAAGATGGAAAGAATAAAATAGCCAATAAGGACAGTTTAAAAATGGACCTGGAGGAAGAGGCGAAAATTATGCAAGTTGGGTGAAGAGAATGTAATGAGAATGTGAGGGAAATACATCAACATTTACAAAGGTGAACGCTGTTGCCATGATACGAGAAGCGTGGCGATTATTACTAGTGAACGCAACGTGCCCGGCTGCCCGCGGCCCCGCGGCTGCGCGGCGGCGTCAGTGTCTTTAGAGCAAGTGAACGGTGAGGGCGTGCACGGCGACACCCGCATGGAGTGGATAATTTGCCCACTTTAGCTTTTCCTCGCCAAGCGGCTGTCCAAGGTGAGGACAGTGGTGTGGCCGCCTTGACACACGTGAGGCTGTGCACTGTGGTCAGGTGTGTGGTGAAAGAGGAGTGTCAACGTTGAGTGTTCATCGTGAGGCACAGCAGGGGGCGGCCCTTCCCTGACTCCCTCACCGCTGCACCCTGGCGCCGCTGCCCCCCTGTCCCCCCCGGTCACCCCCCAGTGTGTTACAACACCACCACTCTGTGTGCTGTGTGACAGGTACGTAAATGTACGTGGTTCTATACGCCACAAATACGTTTCAACTATTTTTTTCCAGGAGTAGGCTATTACTATTTAGTTTGTTTATCGAGGTAGCCTACTGTTGTATTCACTGCTGTGTTTCGTATCGTCCAGCATCCAGTGTACAAATGGTCAGTGATGTACATTATAAAAACAGCAATAAAAGACTACAACAGTAGGTTATTTCGCTCTGTACACAAACTATTCATAGCCTACTGAAAAATTCTCTCTCTCTCTCTCTCTCTCTCTCTCTCTCTCTCTCTCTCTCTCTCTCTCTCTCTCTCTCTCTCTCACACACACACACTCTCACACACTTCGTGTCCCACGTTGAAGTATTGCCCAGCTGATGATACAAAACATGTTTCTCTCGCAGCTGTTTTTGCCTCGACGACAGGTCATAGCTGAAGAACGTGACCAACTGGGTATAGTTGCCTCTCAAACCCACATTCAAAATTAAAACATATTATTACTTCTCCCGTTAATATATATATATATATATATATATATATATATATATATATATATATATATATATATATATATATATATATATATATATATATATATATATATATATATATATATATATATATATATATATATATATATATATATATATATATATATATATATATATATATATATATATATATATATATACTGCTACAGTCAACTTTCTTCTTAACCCCTGCCTCCCCCCACCCCTTTCCCTTCAGCAGTCATCTAAAGTTCTGAACCACCGTCACGGTACCCCTGTGATCGTCATGTATTCATTATCGCTCCGAACCGTGTAAAATTAGTGGAAACATCAAAACAGACGTTATATTGGCTCTTCCTCTCCTACCACTGCAGACGGGGGAGTAAGGCTAAATGCAACAAAATAAAGAGTATCTCGGCTTGAATTTTCCTCCTTACACCTCTTTCTCTTTCCACACCTGCCAACACTAAGGCAACCCAAGTCCCCCTTGAACACACTATTGAAAGTCACATCGCACAGCAAAAGAGAAAGAGGATGAATACATTAAATAATACATCACAATAGATAAACAAGTATCAAGGTTCAAATTTCCTCGTAACACTTTTTTTTTTTCTTCAATGTTCACCCCAGGCAACTCTAAACCAGCACCAAAGCATCCTCTTGTCGGTATTCTCAGACGCTTCCTCGACTATTCCTGAAGGCCTCAAAGGAGGTTAATTATGTTCTCATCAGTTTATTTTTACCAAGTTCATGGTGCAGAAGGCTCGTCAGTTTATCACGAAGGTCATAAAGCTGCCCAGTACCCTTCAGGGAAGTGACCCACTAGGGGAGACCGGGGCTGGTTGTCACAATTTTCACATTTTATTTATTTTTGTCTAAGATTCAACATAATGGCAAGCATTACGGTGATCAAATATAAGTTTGGCCTTTAAGCTATCCACTGGTGTGTTTGTGATCCTCAGCTTTTGTACCCTTTTGGAGTATTTTTCAAAACAAAATATTTTTTTTATAATGTGACAACCATCCCCATCATGGGGATGGTTGTCACAGTATATGGGGTTGGTTGTCACAAAGTCACAAAACATAGAAAAAAATGTTTTTATAATGGCATTAAAAGCCACTGTGATGCCAGATAAAGAATTATTTAGAGCAGGAAAGTGTTTTCTTTAGAAATATTGTGATTTTACCCACTTTTCCTTATTTTTATTGCCTTTTCAAACTTGCAGAACCTTTGATAGTTGAAGATAGGTTGTGAAAGCAGAACAATGGTGGTTGAATTGCTTTGCCAAAGTGTAAATGGACTTGAAAGAAATGTGAGCTCTAATTACTGTAGGAATTTTATTGTTCCCTGATTTACAGTAGTATGACATATAAAAATTAAACCAGATTGTTTCATGTACAATTGATAACTAAAGAAATTACATTATTCACCTTAACCATCTTTATAAACACTGAACCATTGCCTTTCATCGATTTAACTATGAAAACAGAAACAAGGAATTTATGTATTCCGAAAAGAAACTTCTAATAACAAAAAAACATTAAATTATTGTGGTTCATTCTTATTCCGAATCACAATTTTGGCTGAACATGTTTTTTTATGATAAAATGCCAGGGGATAACTAAAACGAACCCATACACTTTTCCAAACTTACCAAAATGGGCGAAATCTAAGAGTACTTTTCATATCATGAATAGTATGACGCTATTCTGTTATTGGGGTTGATTGTCACATGTGACAATCAACCCCACATGCTCTGTGACAACCAGCCCCAATAGAGTTTTGTACAGTTGTTGATGTAAACAGATCAAACATGCTGTTAAGCAAAAATCAATTATATGCTCTTTCGAAGCAACAATGTATATCTATTCAACACAGTAGTTACAGCTTCTTTGTCTATAGGCAGTTACTTATAGTGACAAATATAGTGGCATGTCAGAAATTAACTTACCAGGGAAAAAAGTAGAAAAACTTGCGAAAATTCACAGAAAGCACTCACACGGACTACTGATGGAGCTCAGGACATGTGGCAGGCCGCATGTAAATGGCAACAGTGGTTACACTGCTGCTGCCCTCTATTGACCGAAAATACGACACTTGTGACAACCAACCCGTGTGACATCCAGCCGCGGTCTCCCCTACTCGTCCAAAATCTTGTCAAATGTATGTGCTATTTTTTTTTTTTTTTATAGGGCGCCAAAATGTGTAATAGCATAACATTATTTAGAAGGTAAACTATGATCAATATTCGAGGGAGCAACACAGGATCGCATAACATAATAACAACTACAACACACACACACACACACACACACACACACATACACACGCGCGCGTACTCAACCCGCCCACCCACCCAGCTACCCACACTTCCTCCTTCCTTACACCCTCACAAGTCGTTACATAAGAGAAAAGAAGACTCATAACGAGTTGTCAACAGTCAGGCGCGCTCCTTATGCCTCGGCGCCGCTCCTGTGACCCACGCGCCCACAGGCCGTTCCGGGGCGCGGGTTGGCCCTCCACCTGTGCCCTTGAGGCCCATCCCCACTATGTACCGCCGACACTCTTTCCGCGACGCCCCGATAATGGAAATAAAGTGTTCACAGCCGACTTGGTGCTGGTTTAGGGGCGACTGGTGCAAAAGGAAGGTGTTGGGCGGGAGATTAGAACATTTTTGTATTATTTTGATATATTTGGGTATTAGGGTATTTCGACGACTGAGCGTGGTAATAAAGGAATTAAAGTGTTCACGGCCGACTTGTTGCTGGTTTGGGGGTCCTCGGTGTGAAAAGAGGGTGCCGGGAGGGAGATTCGAACCTGTTTGTTGTATTTTGTGGTATTTCGGTTATTTTTTTTCGACATCGGAGCTTAATAATGGAGGGAAGAAAGTGTTCAAGGGTGAGTCGGAGTTGGTTGAGAGAGGTTAAAGGTTAAGAGAGGGTGTTGTTTGCTGCACGATCCTTGTTATTTTGCTTTTTCAGGTATTTTTATAACGGAGTGTAGTAATAAAAAAGTAAAGTGTCGAGGGCGGCCTGGTGTGAAAAGAGGGTGTTGGGAGGGATATTTCAACATGTGTGTTGTATAGTCTTTATTTGCTGATTTTTATTTTATTTTATTTTTACACAACGAATCATAATGATAAAGGGAATAAAGCGTTCACGGGGAGGGAACGGGAGATGCTGAAAAGGGGAATTCGAACAGTTTCTTTTACTGTACTCATTGTCTTGTGTTTAGCTGACTTTCCCTTAGGAACCCAATGATAATAGAAAGCCAGGAGGATCTGGGAGGCAGTTTGCTGTAAATGGAGTCTGCCGAAAGGAGAAGCTAAGACTGCAAAGGAGGTGCCAGGAGGGGAATCCAAACCCAGGCACTGTTATCGTATTCTTGGTTTTATTGTATCAAGTGGCGTTGTGTGTCTAGCGAAGTTAGAAATGTCGTGTTCAGGGGTGGACTGTACCGAGTTAGAAGTGCTTGGAGGTGTCAAAAGAGGAGATTCGAACCAGGGTAGCGATTAATTGCGTTGTTTTATTTCATTCTGTAGATTATTGTATTAACATTGTAGTGATGGGAGAAACAGTGTTCGGTTAGAGGCGCTTGTGTGAAAAAAGAAGTGATACAAAGTGAATTCAAACCGAGGTACTCATATTGTATCCATCGTTTTTCCGTATTCACTATAGCTTTTATGAACGTAGTGATGGAAGCAATAACGAGATACATCTGTTATTTAGTGTTGATCTGTGACATGGGTCATATTATTATCAGTGATATTGTTCTTGAGTCACCATTAGTGTTGTAGCATTGTTGACCCTGCCCCAGCCTCGGGGGTACACGTGTGTTACCTTGCTCCTCAGTGTTTCGACGCTTTGGCTCCTTATCTGCTAACCAGCGGTTCCTGAGGCTGTTCTGTTGCTGTAGTGTGCTGCAGTGACTGAACAACAACTACTACTACCCAACACTGCTCTGCTAAGTGTTATTTCTGATGCATTACATTCCATCACCCTCACCTTAACACACTTGCTTTCCTTCGCTGTACTAACCCCATACATCTCACAACCTCACAGTGGTGCACGCAAGCTCCTTCTAAACGTTCTACACGTATTTTTTTCCTATTCATTTTCCAGGAAGTGTTCATATTAGGTGCTGTTTCAGGCTGTAATTTTCCTTGTCAAACGGAAATTTCCAGGCCACCAGACACCCCGCTCGCCGGCCGTATTCCCAGGGGACCCTTTGTTTCACCCGGGACCCTCTGTTTCACTACGCTCCGCGGAAGGATCAGCCAATATGCCCTCAAATTTGAAACGTTGTTCTAACTGTGGCCTTCGCCAAGCTCCGCAGTACTTTAGGACAAGTAACGGGGCAGGCGAGACTTGCCGTTTCTGCATCAAGGCAGAGCAAGATGAAAGAAAAATCAAGCATCTGGAATCCACGATCCACTCGTTAACACGGGACATAAAATATTTGGCGGAGCGAGTCACAGCGTGTAGCAGGTGTTCCTGCTCATCTACTCACGGGGGTACCTCACCCCCCCTTCCTTCCACCCCTGCTTCTCCCCATACAGCAGCCTCCCTTCTCCCGCCTGCCTCCCCCTCCTCGCTAGTGCCTTCTACCGCCTGCCTCCCCCTCCTCGCTAGTGCCTTCTCCCTTCACTTCCCCCTCCTCCTGCATCTCCCGCTTCCCTGCCACGCCTCCAGCCGCGTCGCGCCTCGCCTCCCCTCTCCCCTCTCCGCACCAGCCATCTCCCCACTCCACACCCACCATACTTCCCTTCCCTTCTGCCGCCGCTGACTCTCATTCCTCCACCTCTTCCCTCCCTTCCGTCTCTTCCTGCTCTTCCTCGCATTCTCTCTCCTTGTCCTCCCCCACATCACCTCCCCCCTCCTCTGCTACCACTACCTCCCCCGCCTCCTCCTCCTCCTCCTCCTCCTCCTCCTCCTCCTCCTCCTCTTCCTCCTCCTCTTCCTCCCCCTCCCCTGCTGCTGCCCCTCCCTCTCCTCCTGTAGCGGCTTCCCTTCCGTCTACTGACAAAGTTAATAAGAGGAAAGTACTGGTGGTTGGGGACTCTCAAGTCAGGTTCATTGACAGGTACTTTTGTTCAAGGGATAAGGAAAATAGGCTTCGAGTGTGCTTTCCCGGGGCGGGCATCCAGCACGTATCTGACAGAATGGAGGAAATTTTAGCAGGGGAGGGGACACAGCCAATCGTCTTCTGCAGTTACGGTGGTAATGACATCGGTAAGGTGGGTAGCGAAGAGATATTTCGGCGCTTCAGGGAATCGTTTGCTAAAGTGAGGGACTTCGGGGGGGTGCCGGCTGTTTGTGGGGTTTTGCCGAGGAGGGGGTTGGAGAGGATGGCTTTCAGCGCCTTAGCAGTAAACAGCAGGCTGGCGGCCCACTGTAAGCGAAATGGTTGGCTTTTCCTTGACAATTGGGACCTCTTCTACAATAAAGGCACCTTGTATGCCAAGGATGGCGTGCACCTGTCACTCCAGGGGGTGGAGGTTCTCGCAGACTTCCTCGAGCGATCACTTAGCACCCTACAGAATTTTTTAGAGTAGGCGAGGGGGGAGGGCCTGTCAGTGCATCGCAGACTGGGACTAGGGGGCGCAGGAGAAATCGAAAGGATATAAGAAAGGATGGGCTAACGGCTTATTACACCAACAGTAGGAGTCTCAGGCGGTGGCGGTGGCGTAGGTGGTAGCGTACTGGGCCCAGATTCACCGCGTGATGGACGACGCGGGTTCGAATCCCCACGCTACCACTCGGATTTTTCAGTCACCGCCGAGTGGCTTAAAACTACCCACATGCTGTCCTGAAGACCACCCATCAACCCGGACTCTAGAGGAAACCGTCCAAGCGAATCAAGAACGAGTTCCGGGGGGCAGCATGAGCCAATGCAAGATGGCGCCACTATAAACACTCGCCTGCGCCAGAACGGCCTGGACCGACCATCAGGCCCCACCTGGAAGAAGCCTTGGGCCGACCATCAGGCCCCACCGGGAAGATGCCTACCGGCGCAATAGGCAACAACGTAAAAAAAAGAAAAAAAAAAAAGAAAAAAAGATAGATCTACTGAGGGGGAAAGCATGTGTCGAGAAATTCGACATTATAGCTATCACGGAAACATGGGTAGATACTGCCAACAAAAACTTCATGTCTGAGTATGAAATAGATGGTTACCAGATGTTTCACAAAGATAGAAAGGGAAGAAGGGGAGGGGGGGTGGCACTTTATTTATTTTTTTTTTTTTTTACAGCTAAGGAGACAGCTCAAGGGCGCAAAGCAAAAAAAAGAAATAAAGGCCCGCTACTCACTGCTCCCGAACAGAGGTTAAAGGAGTGTCCAAAATCAGAGGTTAATTTCGGGAGGAGAGGTGTCCTGATACCCTCCTCTTGAAAGAGTTCAAGTCGTAGGCAGGAGGAAATACAGATGAAGGAAGATTGTTCCAGAGTTTACCAGCGTGAGGGATGAAAGAGTGAAGATGCTGGTTAACTCTTGCATAAGGGGTTTGGACAGTATAGGGATGAGCATGAGTAGAAAGTCGAGTGCAGCGGGGCCGCGGGAGGGGGGGAGGCATGCAGTTAGCAAGTTCAGAAGAGCAGTCAGCGTGGAAATATCGATAGAAGAGAGAAAGAGAGGCAACACTGCGGCGGAATTTAAGAGGTAGAAGACTGTCAGTATGAGGAGGAGAGCTGATGAGACGAAGAGCCTTAGCCTCCACTCTGTCCAGAAGAGCTGTGTGAGTGGAGCCCCCCCACACATGAGATGCATACTCCATACGAGGGCGGACAAGGCCCCTGTATATGGACAGCAACTGTGCAGGGGAGAAGAACTGGCGGAGACGATACAGAACGCCCAGCCTCGAGGAAGCTGATTTAGTAAGAGATGAGATATGAAGTTTCCAGTTGAGATTTTGAGTTAAGGATAGACCGAGGATGTTTAGTGTTGAGGAGGGTGATAGCTGGGTGTTGTCAAAGAATAGGGGATAGTTGTTTGGAAGATTGTGTCGAGTGGATAGGTGGAGAAACTGTGTTTTTGAGGCGGTGAAGGACACCAGGTTCTTCTTGCCCGAATCGGAAATAATAGTAAGGTCTGAGGCTAAGCGTTCTGCAGCCTCCAGCCTTGAGTCGTTAAGTTCCTGAAGGGTGGGTCTTCTATTAAAAGAAGTTGAATAATGCAGAGTGGAATCATCGGCGTAGGAATGGATAGGACAGTTCATTTTGGAAAGAAGATCATCAATGAACAACAGAAAAAGAGTGGGACATAGGACAGAACCATGTGGGACACCACTGTTAATAGATTTAGGGGAAGAACAGTGACCGTCTACCACGGCAGAAATAGAACGGTCAGAAAGGAAACTGGAGATAAAGGTACAGAGAGAAAGATAGAAACCGTAGGAGGGTAGTTTAGAAAGCAAAGATTTGTGCCAGACCCTATCAAAAGCTTTTGATATGTCCAGCGCAATAGCAAAAGTTTCACCGAAACGGCTAAGAGAGGATGACCAAGAGTCAGTTAAGAAGGCTAGGAGATCACCAGTAGAACGCCCCTTGCGGAACCCATACTGGCGATCAGATAGAAGGTCAGAAGTGGAAAGGTGCTTTTGAATCTTCCGGTTAAGGATTGATTCAAAAGCTTTAGATAGACAAGAAAGTAAAGCAATAGGACGGTAGTTTGAGGGATTGGAGCGGTCACCCTTCTTAGGTACAGGCTGTATGAAGGCATACTTCCAGCAAGAAGGAAAGGTAGATGTTGACAGGCAGAGGCGAAAGAGTTTGACCAGGCAGGGTGACAGCACGGAGGCACAGTTTTTAAGGACAATAGGAGGCACTCCATCAGGTCCATAAGCCTTCTGAGGATTGAGGCCAGAGAGGCATAGAAAACATCATTTTGAAGAATCTTTATAACAGGCATAAAGGAGTCAGAGGGGGATGAGTAGGAGGAATATGCCCAGAATCGTCCAGAGTGGAGTTTTAGAAAATGTTTGAGAGAAGAGTTCAGCCTTAGAGATAGATGAGACGGCAGTGTTGCCGTCAGGACTGAGGAGTGGAGGGAAAGATGAAGAAGTGAAGTTGGAGGAGATGTTTTTGGCTAGATGCCAGAAGTCACGGGAAGAGTTAGAGAAAGCAAGGTTTTGACATTTTCTATTAATGAAAGAATTTTTGGTTAGTCGGAGAATAGATTTGGCACGATTTCGGGCAGAAATGTAAAGTTCATAATTAGCATTAGTTTGAAGGCTCTGGTACCTTTTGTGAGCTACCTCTCTATCATTGACAACACGAGAACAACCATGATTAAACCAAGGCTTTTTAGCGTGAGGAGTAGAGAAAGAACGAGGAATGTATGCCTCCATTCCAGAGACAATCACCTCTGTGATGCGCTGAGCACACACAGAGGGGTCTCTATCCTGGAAGCAATAATCATTCCACGGGAAATTGGAAAAGTACATCCTCAGGTCGTCCCACCGAGCTGAAGCAAAATGCCAGAAGCATCGCCTCTTCGGTGGGTCTAGAGGGTGTACAGGAGCGATAGGACAGGATGCAGAAATAAGAGTGTGATCGGAGGAGCCCAACGGAGAAAACAGTTTGACAGAATAAGCAGAAGGGTTTGAGGTAAGGAAGAGGTCTAGAATGTTGGGCCGATCTCCAAGACGGTCGGGAATACGTGTAGGGTGCTGGACCAACTGCTCTAGGTCGTTGAGGATAGCAAAGTTGTAGGCTTGTTCACCAGGATGGTCAGTGAAAGAGGATGAAAGCCAAAGCTGGTGGTGAACATTGAAATCTCCTAGGATGGAGATTTCAGCGAAGGAGAGGGTCAAGATGTGCTCCACTTTAGAATTCAAATAGTCAAAGAATTTTATAGTTGGTAGAGTTAGGTGAGAGATAAACAGCACAGATGTGTTTAGTAATAGAATGACAATGAAGTCTTAACCAGATGGTGGAAAATTCAGAAGAGTCAAGGTCGTGGGCACGAGAGCAAGTGATGTCGTTGCGCACGTAGGCGCAACATCCAGCTTTGGATTGAAATGTAGGATAGAGATAGTAGGAGGGACAGAGTAGAGATTGCTGTCAGTAGCCTCAGCAACCTGTGTTTCGGTAAGGAAGAGAAGGTGAGGTTTAGAGGAGGAGAGATGATGTTCCACAGAATAAAAATTAGAGCGAAGACCGCGAATGTTGCAGAAATTGAGAAGAAAGAGGTTCGAGGAGTTATCAAGACACCTCTCGGGTCGGCAGCCAGAAGGGAGTCCTCCTGGGGAATTTGTGGTCCCCCCCCCAGTCGGGGACTCCGAGGCTTGGTGTATGTGCGCCATTTTGAAATTTTAATTTTGGGAAAAGATGTATATGTTGTGTGAATGCAGTGTGGTGTGGATAGAGAGAGGATCTGTCTTTAGAGAGCATGCTGAACTACTCTCCGGTGTTGGTGAGACAATAGGGAAACGGTTAGTGAGGACATGGGAAGGGTCTTTGGAGGGCTTCAGCTCCCTTCTCACCTCCCATATATACCTCACCGGGAGTGGCTTGCGCCCGCTCGGTAAGTGTCTTCCTACCTACTCCAGCTTTATGTCAAAGACACACTTAAATGTTCCGCTAACAACTCTATTCAAACAAATGGCGACTCAGAATCAGTTTGGGTGGACGTCCACAAAGAGAAAGACAAACTAATTCTAGGGGTTCTTTACAGGCCACCCAACCTCAGCAGGCAGGACACTGATATATTACTACAAGAGGTAGGCAGGGCGAGCAGGAGCAAAAATGTCTGCATAATGGGGGATTTTAACTATAGGAATATAGATTGGGAAGGCGTGGTGGGTGATCTAGAGTCTGAGGATTTTCTGAAAGTAATACAAGATAATTTTCTCAAGCAGACAGCAACAGACCCCACCAGAGGTAACAACATTCTGGACTTGGTCTTAACTAACACCGAGTATATGATCAGCGAGCTAGATGTTGGGGGAAAATTAGGTGGCAGTGATCACAAGGAAATTAGGTTTAAATTAGACTGGGCGGTGACCCATGAACTCAACCCTGTGTTGGTGCCCGACTTTAGAAGAGCTGATTATGAGGGGTTCAGAAGACACCTTGAGGAGGTAAATTGGGAAACCTTAGGGCTGGATGAGGGCCAGGTCTCAGGGCTGGAACCGGAAAGACAGGGGAACCATGTAGAAATGACCTACAATAATTTAGTTAGAGAAATTGCAGAGGGTCAGAGACAGCATATCCCTTACCAAGCACGTAGGAAGGAAAATAACGACCCCAGATGGATGACCCGCAGACTCAAGCATAAAATAGGCTTGAAGAGAGGAATTTATAGGAAAATAAAGAACGGAGAGATCCACCTCAGGGGTAGGTATGTTGAGCTAGCCAGGTCGGTTAGGAAGAACACCCGCCTAGCAAAAAGAAATTATGAGATTAGGGTAGCCAACGAGGCCAAGAGCGATCCCAAGGGCTTCTTCAAATTGTACAGGACGAAAACAAGGGACAGAATTGGACCGTTGAAAACAAACACAGGCGAGCTCGTTGAGAATGGAGAAGATATGAGCCAAATGATGAATGACTATTTCCTCTCAGTTTTCACGCAGGAAAATCTAACAACCATTCCGGAGAGAGTTCAGATATATGAGGGTGACGAGAACGACAAGTTGAGGGATGTGATCATCACTAGGCAAGTAGTCAGGATGAGATTGGTAGGTTGAAGAAAAACAAATCGCCGGGCCCAGACGAAGTATTCCCAAGGGTTCTGAAAGAGTGCAAGGAAGTCCTTAGTGGTCCTCTTGCCGATATCTTTAAGATGTCGGTAAATTCTGGGTATGTGCCCAATCAATGGAAAGTAGCTAATGTGACGCCGATTTTCAAAAAGGGAGACAAGTCAGCCACCTCAAACTATCGCCCAATTAGCTTAACATCAGTTGTGGGAAAGATGTTAGAGTCAATTATACCCAGGAGCATTCGGGACCATCTAGAAAAGCATAATTTAATTCATGACTCACAACATGGGTTCACAAAGGGTAGGTCTTGCCTTACTAACCTGTTGTCCTTCTACACTAAAGTAATCGAGGCGGTTGACAGAGATGAAAACTATGACATATTATATCTAGATTTCAGTAAAGCGTTCGACAAAGTCCCTCATCACCGGCTATTACTAAAATTACAGGCTCACGGCGTAGATGGGAAAGTTTTGAACTGGATCAGGGCGTGGCTTAGTGGTAGGAAGCAGAGAGTGCAAATCAATGGTAGGAAATCTGAATGGGGCAGTGTTACGAGGAGTCCCACAGGGTCGGTGCTGGGTCCTCTGCTTTTATTATTTACATCAATGACTTGGACACAGGAATTAGTAGCGATGTCAGTAAGTTCGCAGATGATACCAAGATCGGTAGAGTAATCCAATCAGACAGCGACGCTACCGTTCTCCAGGATGAGCTTGACAGACTATATGATTGGGCGAGGAAGTGGCAGATGGAATTCAATGTCGGGAAGTGTAGCATTTTGAGTGTAGGTAGGAATAACTCCTTACACAATTACTCCTTAAATGACACTCCTCTAAGCAGGTCTGGGCGTGAGAGAGACTTAGGAGTCCTAGTGAGCGCTGACCTCCGTCCTAGGGCTCAATACATTCAGGCTAAAAATCGGGCAAACAGAGTACTAGGTTTCATCTCAAGGAGCGTGAGCAATAGGAGCGCTGAAGTCATCCTCAAACTTTACTTAGCACTAGTTCGACCTCATCTCGATTATGCAGTTCAGTTCTGGTCCCCCTATTATAGAATGGATATCAAGATGTTAGAATCTGTACAGAGGAGGATGACAAAGATGATTCAGGGGATGAGAAACTTGCCTTATGAAGACAGGCTAAAGCAGTTAAATCTACACTCTCTAGAAAGGCGAAGGTTGCGTGGAGACTTGATCGAAGTTTATAAATGGATGAAGGGATTTAATAAAGGGGATGTCAATAAAATTTTGAGAGTGAAAGAGCCAGGTAGGACGCGTGGCAATGGTTTTAAGTTAGACAAATTCAGATTCAACAAAGACATAGGCAAGAATTGGCTCACTAATAGAGTGGTGGACGAATGGAACAGGCTTGGGAGCCATGTTGTGGGTGCCAATACCATAGATACATTCAAGAAGAGGTTAGATAAAGCCATGGATGGTGAGGTAAGGTGGGGTTGACTGTACAGGAGCTGCCTTGTATAGGCCAACCGGCCTCTTGCAGACTCCTTACGTTCTTATGTTCTTATGTAGTACGTCCATGGAGGGAAGGGGGGGGCGGGGTGAGGGGGAAGGGGTGTTAACAGTGTAGCCTCTTGGTGGAAGAAGGGAACAGTGATGAGAGAGACTGACGGACGGGAAGGTTTGCTGCTACAGACAACTGAAGGGCCATAACTGTGTCCACAGAGAAATAGGCTCCTCCTCCTCCTCCTCCTCCTCCTCCTCCTCCTCCTCCTTCTCTTCTTCCTCCTCCTCCTCCTCCGTCTGCTGCATCATTCTTTCCTCGTCCTCGTCCAGATCGTCTCCCGCCTCCTGTTCATCTCCATCTCCAACTCTATTAGTCACTTCATCTTCCTCTTTCATCTTTTCTCCTCTTTTTCCTTCTCGCCCTCTTATTCTTCGTCTTAACATAAGAACATAAGAACGTAAGGAGTCTGCAAGAGGCCGGTTGGCCTATACAAGGCAGCTCCTGTACACTCAACCCCACCTTACCTCACCATCCATGACTTTATCTAACCTCTTCTTGAATGTATCTATGGTATTGGCACCCACAACATGGCTCCCAAGCATGTTCCATTCATCTACCACTCTAATGGTGAACCAATTCTTGCCTATGTCTTTGTTGAATCTGAATTTGTCTAACTTAAAACCATTGCTACGCGTCCTACCTGGCTCTTTTACTATCAAAATCTTATTGACATCCCCTTTATTAAAGCCCTTCATCCACTTATAGTCTTCGATCAAGCCTCCTCGCAACCTTCGCCTTTCTAGAGAGTGTAGATTTAAATGCTTCAGCCTGTTTTCATAAGGCAAGTTTCTCACCCCTTGAATCATCTTTGTCATCCTCCTCTGTACAGATTCTAACATCTTGATATCCATTCTATAGTAGGGGGACCAGAACTGAACTGCATAATCGAGATGAGGTCTAACTAGTGCTAAGTAAAGTTTGAGGATGACTTCAGCGCTCCTATTGCTTACGCTCCTTGAGATGAAACCAAGTACTCTGCTCGCCCGATTTCCTCTTCATCTCCTTCATCTTCATTTTTCGTTTCCTCTTCCTCCTCCTCCTCCTCTTCCCCTTCCTCATCCCCATCCTTCATTTCCATCAGCTGTATCACCGTCTTCCTCTCGTTGTGGGTTTTCTCTTTTTCCTCCTCCACCTCCTCCTCCTGAACCATTAATTAAGCAATATAACAATGCCTGCCACATGGATCAACAGGAATAAGAACTGATTACATTAATCTGCTCCTTATGGTGTGTGTGTGTGTGTGTGTGTGTGTGTGTGTGTGTGTGTGTGGACGGGGTAGGTTATTATATCGTTTTACTGTTTTTGATACATGTTATCATCATTAGTTAACTTTTCTTATTTATAGTTTCAAAGCTTAATGACTGTGATTTTTTTTCTCTTCTGTTTTTGTTCTTTTTTCATCTTTTCGTTTTGTCATTTTGTAATTATTGAGATTTTTAGTGTAATTATTTCTTATGTAGTTTTGGTGTAATTCTTTATGTATGTTTTTTTTTGTTATTGCGTTTGCAGTGATTGTTTCGTTTACTTCTGTTAAATGCCGTGTTAATATTTTTTTAAGGAAATAATACACACAAAGAGAGAGAGAGAGAGAGAGAGAGAGAGAGAGAGAGAGAGAAAATATAAAAAAAAGGTTAGAAAAAGGAAGAAAAGAGGCTGAGGGAATGGAAGAGGATCTAAGGGAGGAGGAGAAGAGGAGGGGAGATAGAGGAGCAGGATTTGGGTGGAAGGAAAGAGGAAGGGGAGGGGTGGATGAAAGTTAGAGAGAGAGAGAGAGAGAGAGAGAGAGAGAGAGAGAGAGAGAGAGAGAGAGAGAGAGAGAGAAGGAAAAAAATAAATAAATAACATCGACAGGGGGGATGGGGAAGGGAAGAAGGCAGAGGGGAGGCAGAGGAGGGTCGGTACAACTATTAGCTTCATAATTTCAAGGTTTGGCAGGACGCAATAACCTTCTATAGGCCTCTACCACAAAATAGTTAGGCCCATACTTCCTCGTAAAAAAGTTCTGGGGCGGGTTCATGGGTTTAGTGTGTCGGGGAGCAGTCACTTATTGAAGAAGAAATTAATGTGTGCGGCTGAATTGCTAAAAAAAAAAAAAAAATAGGAAGCGAGGAAGAGAAAAAGAGAAGGAAGGGGAAATAAACTGTAGAGAAAAGGAAATGGAGAATATGGCAAACTGATGGTGTAGTACAGAACGTGTGGTTGAGCTGCACACACACACAAAAAAAACAAAAAAATAGAGGAAATTGTAAGAACAAAGAAACAGCGGGAAAACGATGAACATTAAAAAAAAAAAAAAAAAAACTGAGGAAAATATGTAGCTCAACGAAAACTGTGATAAAAGTTCATTGGAAGAAGGAAAAGAGGAAAAGGAAAAGTGAGAAACAACAGGGAAATATATGAAAATTGTAAAAGATGGAAAATATTTTGCTGTACGAGAGTAAGTGTGATTTACTGCATTAAGGAAATATATAATATGAGATTGGATTAAAAAAAAAAGTAGAAATGAAAGAAAATGTGAAGAAAAAATGAAAACATTTTGTGGATGAACTGCGTTAAAAGAAAAACAAGACAGAAGAGAAAGGGAAATATGAAAATTAAACAGTTCTTTTAGGTAAGGCTAGAACGGAAGTAGGAAAGAAGGATGGGGCGAAGGGAGGGCGAGAAGGAGGGAAGGAGAAGAGAAAAGAAGGAAAGGGGGACAGGGAGAATTTTAGAAGCAGCTAAAGGATGAAAAGAAGAAAAAAGAAAAGAAAAGCGCGGAGGAAAGAAATAATGAGAGAGAGAGAGAGAGAGAGAGAGAGATAGAGAGAAACTTTAGTTGCTTATAAGATAAAAAGGAAAGAAAAATAAATTAAAGGAAGGAAAACACTGAGAAGGGGGAGGGGAGAGAAGGGGTGAGAGGAGGGTGAGAAACTATTTAGAATTAATTTGATCCCTTACGAAATGTGTCCAGGAAAGTTTGGGTTAAGGAAGGAGTTTACTGGTGTTTTATTTAATTATTCTCTCTCTCTCTCTCTCTCTCTCTCTCTCTCTCTCTCTCTCTCTCTCTCTCTCCTCCATCTTCTCAGCCTGTGGAGAGAAGGCGGGGCTGAGAAAGAGCTGAAAGAAAGGAGAATGGTATTATGAAATATTTTGTTGAAGGAGGAAGAGAGGCCGCGGAGGAAATGGAGGGAAAAGTGGAAGAGAGAAAAATGCGAGAGAGATAAGAGAGAGAGAAATAAATACTTGCCTGTGGAGACTGAGATTCCGATGAGGTGAAGAACGAGGGAATAGGAAAAAAGGAGAGGAATAAAAGGAAAAGAAAAAAGAAAAGAATATTAGAGAAGTGAAAAAGAAAATAGAAAATAAGAAAAAATGTAAAAATGAGAGAAAAAATGAGACGAATAGAAAGAAAAAAAACTAGAAATGGAAGAATATTAGAAAAGAGAGAAGGAAAATAAATAGGATAAAAAATATGTAAAAATATACGTAAATTAAGAAAGAAGAGAGAGAGAGAGAGAGAGAGAGAAAATCACATTTGCACTTTATGTAAAAACAAGTGAATATATTGTAACAGACCTCCAGAATTTTGTCCATCCTACTTGTAACTTTTTATCTATTTTCATTCGTTTTCCTCACACCCGAGACCATATTTTTACTGTTCATTTTTATATTTATTTAACTGCTTTCCCTTCCCTCCCCCTGACCCACTGGTCTTCCTCACATCTCCTCCCACATCTCTTGCTTCCTTACCTCTCTCCCCCACCTCCTCATCTCCTGTTAAACATATACTTACCTCCATCTTCCTCCTCCCTTTCCCTATCGCATCCCATTCTTCTTCCCTCCTCTTTCAAACCCTTTCCTTTCCTCCTGTTATTTTCCTTTCCATATCCTGCCACTATTACCTTCTTTTTCAACTCCTTCTGCTCCTCCTTTTCCCTTTAGTCATATAATTAACTCAGTCTTCCACCTCCCCTTCCCCATTGCTTCCTGTTCTTTCCCTTCCCTCCTTCAAACCCCTTCCACATCCTACCCCTACCACCTTACCCCTTTCCTCGTCCTCCTCTTATTTTTCTCTCATCTCTTCC
This sequence comes from Eriocheir sinensis, assembly GCF_024679095.1. Classification (NCBI taxonomy): domain Eukaryota; kingdom Metazoa; phylum Arthropoda; class Malacostraca; order Decapoda; family Varunidae; genus Eriocheir; species Eriocheir sinensis. The sequence continues at coordinate 1,521,947 of NC_066577.1, forward strand.
TTCGTACCAGTCTTCTTCCTTACCTGTCCTTTTTTCCCCTCAACCCTGCTGTGAAAAGCGGGGTCGAAATATTCACGAGAAGGAAACACAGAGAACAAGGAGGGGAAAACAAGTGTATGGGGTGTGCAACAAGGGGAAACAGTGGTGGTGGTGGTGGTGGTGATGGGTGTTGCTATTTTGGTGGTGATGGAGGAAGAGGTGTGGTGGTAGTTACTGGTTATATGTGTTGTTATTATTGTTGTTGCTGCTGTTGGTGTTGTTGTTGGTGGTGGTAGTTATGGTGGTGGTGGTGGTAGTTATGGTTGTGGTGGTGCTGGTAAATGATGGAAAAAAAATAAAATAAGGAGAGTCTCAAGGTCTGATTTATAGGGCAAAGGAGACGGCTCGGCGGAGGCAGGTAAAGGAACCGCATAAAGGAAATGATATGCATGAGGCGAGAGTGAATTAGTGGCGCGGGGAAGAGGCCGCGAGGAGAGGAAGAGGGGGTAGGACAGAAGGTAGATAGGGAAATACTGATTTAAAACAGACTAGAACATTGAAAAAAGATGACTGTGGAATATGGTAAAAGCTGACTTAAATATTAAAAAAAAACAGACAAATATGGAAAAAACCAGACTGTGGAATATGGAAAAGAAGATTGTGTAATATGAAAAAAAAAAAAGATTTTGTAATATGGAGAAAAACAGTCTGCAATATGGATTAAACAAAATTACAAGATAATTTCCTTTACAAGATAATTTCCTTAAGCAGGTAGTTACTGAGCCTACCAGAGGAGATAACATATTAGACTTAGTCCTAACCAATAATGGGAACTTGCTACGTGAGTTGGAGGTGGGCGGAGAGTTAGGAAATAGTGACCACAGAACGGTTCGTTTTAGGTTAGACTTAGCGGTAACCCGTGATCCAAACCCAGTGTTAGTGCCAGATTTTAGAAGAGCAAACTACGAGGGGCTTCGAAGACATCTTGAAGGGGTAAACTGGGATAATTTAGGGATTCATGAGGGCCAGAACTGCGGATTGGAGAGCCAGGAGAACCAGGTAGAAATGTCTTACAATAATTTAGTTAGAGTAATAGTAGAGGGGCAAGAACAGCATATACCACAGCGAACACTTAGAAAAGAAAACAATGATCCTAAGTGGATGACTCGTGGACTAAAACACGAGATTGGGTTAAAGAAGGGAATTTATCAGAAAATAAAGAATGGGGAATCACTTCTCTGGGGCCGGTACGTCGAACTATCTAGATTAGTTAAGAAAAACACCAGGATAGCAAAAAGAACTATGAGATCAAAGTAGCAAATGAGGCGAAAAGTAATCCTAAGGCTTCTTTCAGAGGTATAGAACAAAAACACGGGAGAAAATTGGACCGCTGAAATCAACCACAGGGGAGCTAGTAGAAAATTACGAAAATATGAGCACATTGTTGAACGACTACTTCCTTTCAGTATTCACACAGGAGGATCGAACGACTATACCGGAAAGAGTTCAGGTGTACGAGGGCTGGGATGGCGATAAATTGAGTTATATAATCATTACCAGGCAATTAGTTCAGGATGATATAGATAAGCTTAAGAAGAACAAGTCGCCAGGTACTGACGGGATATTTCAGATGGTATTAAATGAGCTAGGTGATATAATCAGTGACCCACTAACCGACATCTTTAAGATGTCGGTTAATACTGGCTATGTGCCGAGCCTATGGAAAGTAGCTAATGTGACGCCGATTTTAAAAGGGGACAGGTCAGTTGCTTCAAACTATCGCCCAATTAGCTTAACATCGGTTATAGGGAAGATGCTGGAGTCCATAATAGCCAGGAACATTCGGGAGCATTTAGAGAAACATAGCTTAATTCACGACTCGCAGCATGGGTTCACAAAAGGTAGGTCATGCCTCACCAATCTCTTGTCCTTCTACAATAAAGTATTTGAGGCGGTTGACAGAGATGAAAATTATGATGTAATCTATCTTGATTTTAGTAAAGCGTTTGACAAAGTTCCTCACCAACGACTGTTGCTTAATTAAATTACAGGCTCACGGAGTAGAGGGTAAAGTTTTGAACTGGGTCAAGGCGTGGCTTAGCAACAGGAAGCAAAGAGTGCAAATCAATGGTAAAAGATCTGACTGGGGATGTGTTACGAGTGGGGTCCCACAAGGCTCGGTATTAGGTCCACTTTTGTTTATTATTTATATCAATGACTTAGACACAGGAATTAGTAGTGATGTTAGTAAATTTGCAGATGATACCAAGATCGGTAGAGTAATTGAGTCGGATCAGGACGCTAGTATTCTCCAAGGTGAACTCAACAGATTATATGACTGGGCGGATAAATGGCAGATGGAGTTCAATGTAGGGAAGTGCAGTATTCTGAGTGTAGGTAGAACAACCCTCACATAACTATTGCTTAAATGACACTCTCATAAGTAGGTCTGGGTGCGAGAGGATTTAGGGGTCTTAGTGAGCTCTGATCTCCGTCCAAGGGCACAATGCATTCAAGCTAGAAATCGAGCTAATAGGGTACTGGGATTTATTTCAAGGAGCGTAAGCAACAGAAGCTGAAGTCTTCCTCAAACTATATTTAGCATTAGTTAGACCTCATCTTGACTATGCGGTTCAGTTCTGGTCACCCTACTATAGAATGGATATCAAAATGTTAGAATCGGTGCAGAGGAGGATGACTAAGATGATTCAGGGGTTGAGAAACTTGCCATACGAGGAAAGACTCAAACAGTTAAACTTGCATTCTCTAGAAAGGCGAAGGGTGCGTGGAGACATGATCGAGGTTTATAAATGGATGAAGGGCTTTAATAAGGGAGACATTCATAAGGTTTTGTTGGTAAGAGAACCGGGTAGGACACGAAGTAATGGGTTTAAACTGGATAAATTCAGATTCAACAGGGACATAGGCAAAAATTGGTTTACTAATAGGGTGGTGGATGAGTGGAATAGGCTTAGCAGTCATGTGGTGAGTGCCAATACAATTGTCACATTCAAAAATAGACTAGATAAATTCATGGACAGCGATATTAGGTGGGGTTAGATACACGGGAGCTTAGGGTCAAAGGAGCTGCCTCGTACAGGCCTACCGGCCTCTTGCAGACTCCTGCGTTCTTATGTTCTTATGTTCTTATGTGTGGAGAAAATAATTGAAATATGGAAAATGACTGTGAAACATTGAAAAGAAAACTCATACTGCTGAATCTGGTAAAAATGACTGTGGAATATGGAAAATAACAGAATGTGGACAATGAAGAAAAGCAGACTGAAATATGAGATAAAACCTGACTGTGGAATATAAAAAGATATATACTGTGGAATATTAAAAAATGGATGTAGAATATTAAAAAAAAAACTAGAATGTGGAGAAAGCAAAAATATGAAAAAAAACTGTGGATTGGAAAAAAACAATGAAATACGAAAAAGAGTGGGAGAGAGATTTTCCGGTGGTGACAAATGAATGGCCAAAAAGTATGAAAAAGAATATTAATAGATATAAAAAGAAACTAAAGAAAAATGATTTTTAAAAGGGGGAAGTTAAGAAAATTAAGAATGAAAAAAAGACAGAAGATAATACGTATAAAGGACACACATACAAACACACACACACACACACACACACACACACACACACACACACAGACAGTCCAAACCGATAAATAAATCTGCACGCGTGGAAACACAGACAAGAGAGAGAGAGAGAGAGAGAGAGAGAGAGAGAGAGAGAGAGAGAGAGAGAGAGAGAGAGAGAATCCGCAAAATCAAAAGCTTCGCTCGACAAAGAAACTAACAAATAAAAAAGAACAAGAACAAAGCATTCAATCTTGTCACGCGAACAACAACAACAACAATAATAACAGTAACAAGGAAGCGAAAACAAAGTCATCGCCCTTTTAGAGTGAGCAACAACAACAACAACAACAACAACAACAACAACAACAACAAAGTGTCAAATAGTGAACACAGTCTAAAACAAAATATGCAACTCTTTTTTTTCCCTTCCTTCCTTCCTTCCTCTCCATCTTCGTACACTTCCACACACTCCCTCCGCTAACCCGTACATCCTTCTTCTTTTTTTCCTTTTTATGTGTTTCTCTATTAAATTTTATCTGCCATTTGTATTTCTGTTATTTTCTGTTTTTTCTCGCTTTCGGTACTTGTCGCCTTTCTTTCCTTTTCTACGCATTTCCCTGTGTCGCTGTTGTTTGTGTTACTCTTCTCTTTCTGTATTGCATTATTTTTACCTTTTATCTTTCGATGTACGTCTATTTTCTTGATTTTCTTGCTCCTTCCCACTGATTTTCCTGTGTAGCTGTCATTTTTTTGTTCTCTTTTCTTCGATGCCACATCGCTAACACACTTACACTTCCGCTACGTGTCTACGCGTTATTTTTTACACCTTTCCGCTGCATCATTTCTTTTCTTGCATCCAACATCCCCTTGCTACATCCTCCATTTCCTCAGCATCCTTCACTACATTCCCTCCTTTCTCCTTTCCCCACTTTTTTTCCCTCTCCCTTTCCCTTTCTCCCCTTCCCAGAGTCCCCTTCTCCCTCTCATCTTCCCCTCTCTCCTTTCCCCTCCTCTTTCCTCCTTTTCTTTCCCCTCTCCCTTTCTTCTCTCCCCTTCTTCCTTTCCCCTTCCCTCTCCCCTTCCTCCTCTCCCCTTCTCTTCCCCCTTCTTCCCCTCCCTTCCCTCTCTCCCATTCCCCTTCTCCCCTTCTTCCTCTCCCCTTCCTCTTTCCTTCCTCCTCTCTCATTCCCCCTCTCCTTCCCTCTCCCCTATTCCCTCTCCTCCACCCTCGCCTCATCCTACTCCCCTTCCCCCTCTCTCATTTCCGCTCTCCCCTTCCCTCCCAATAAAAAAAATCCCTCCTCTTTCCCTTCTCCCCTACTCACTTTCCTGTCTTTCCCTTCTTCCCCCTCCTCCCCGGTGTGTACTCACGTGGGTCGCGGGGCAGCACGTGGTACCAGGTGACGGGCGCTCCCCTAATGGCGCCCTTCACCACGCACGTGATGTTGATATCGCTGCCCGCCTTCATGAAGATCTCCCTCGAGCCGATGATGCGCGCGCTGGGGACTGGCGGGAGAGGGAGAGGGGTTAGGCAGGAGTTGCGCTGGGTGCTGGGGGGAGGAGAGGAGAGGAGAGAAGTTAATTAGACATGATTGGCTTGTTCATTGGAGGAGGAGGAGGAGGAGGAAGTGGAGGAGGAGTACATAACATAAGAACATAAGAACGTAGGGAAACTGCAAGAGGCCAAGTGGCCTACATAGGGCAGCCCCAGAATCCCCCCACTACTCACGATGGGTGAGGTGTAGTTTCAGGGGTTAAAGGTAGAGGCTTGATCCTCGTTTACCTTCGGTACGGGCGTACGCTCCAGTACCTGTCACCTTACTGCAACCACACCTCATTACCACCTGTCATCCTCGTCCATGTAGCTATCCAGTCTACTCGTCGTTCCTGCACTAAATATGTGACTGCCGAGTCTATTCCATTCCCCCACCACCCTATTACTCAGCCAATGCTTGCCTATAACTCTCCTAAATCTATACCTTTCTAATTTAAATTCATTACTGCGTGTTCTATCCTGCTGGCTAATTCTCAGTACTTTACTTATATCGCCTTTGCTGTAACCCTTGACTCATTTGAATACTTCCATCTGATCTCCCAGCACTCTTCGTCTTTCTAGTGAATGTAAGTTTAGATGTTTCAGCCTATCTTGATATGGGAGGTTCCTCAGCCCCTGAATCATCTTGATCATCTTCTTCTGAACTGATTCTAGAAAGCTGATGTCCATTCTGTAGTGTGGGCACCAAAACTGGACAGCATAATCTAAGTGTGGCCTAACTAACGCTAAGTAGAGTCTGAGGATGACCTCTGCACTCCTGTTGGTTACCGTCCGGTTAATAAAGCCTAATACCCTGTTAGCCCTATTCCTCGCATTAATACATTGCTTCCTTAGTTTTAGGTCAGAGGTCACTAACACACTCAAATCCCTTTCACACTCGATCTGCCTATCACTGTGGAGTCTAAACTATACCCGTGTAATGGATTGCGTGTTCCTACACTATGTACGCTACACTTGGTGATGTTAAAATTCATCTGCCATTTCTCTGACCAAGCTGACAGTTTGTTGAGATCCTCCTGCAGTGCTCTAGCATCCTTCCCTGTCCTATTAGTGCGTCCTATTTTGGTGCCATCCGAAAATTTACCTACGTCACTAGTTATCCCATTGTCTATGTCATTGATGTAGATAATGAATAAAAGCGGGCCTAAAACTGAGCCTTGAGGAACCCCACTGGTAACATTACCCCATTCGGATTTTTTTACCGTTAATAGTAACCCTCTGTTTCCTGTCGCTAATCCACGCCTTAATCCAATCAAATACCTTCCCTTTTATTCCATGAGCCCTGACTTTATTTAAGTCTCTGGTGAGGTACCTTATCGAAGGCCTTACTAAAATCAAGATAAACTACATCATAACTTTCATCATTGTCAGCTGCTTCGTATACTCTATTGTAAAAGGATAAAGGCACGAGTTTCCTTTAATAAACCCATGCTGTGCGTCGTGAATTAAATTATGTCTGTTAATATGGTCCCTAATACTATCAGCTATTATTGACTCAAGCATTTTACCTATAAATGACGTCAAACTAATCGGCCTATAGTTTTCCATAGAAGATTTGTCACCCTTCTTAAATATTGGAGTAGAAGTAGGAGGAGAAGGAGGAGAAATAGAAGGAATTACATTTATAAAGGAATTGTGGATCTATGATGCGGTTAAACAGTTGAAGCAAATGTGGAGAAACAAGAATAAAGACGTGGAGAAACAGATGGAGATTAAATTTCTTCTAAGGTGTGGAGAGAGAGATAAAGAGAAGGAGGAAGTGGAAGAGAAAGGAGGAGAATGAGGAAAAAATATTCACAGATGTGGGAGAAAGACTCGATTGCAGGGCAAGGAATTGGAGGTGAAAATTGGAGTGAAAAAAGGAGGAACAAGAAATGGAGGAGGAGGAGGAGGAGGAGGAGGAAGAAGAGGAGGAGGAGGAGGAGGAGGAGGAGGAGGAGGAGGAGGAGGAGGAGGATGGACAAAGATTAATAGGAGGTTGACAAGGTTAGTGAATCTGTAGGACACGGAAGTGGAGGTAAATATTTTACGGACGAGTCCTAAAAAAACGGGCAAGTGGAATAAATGGGTGACTAAAGGCAAGCGGTGAGACACAAGGAGGTCGTGTGGATGAAGGGAATGAAGAGGACGAGAAGAAGAAAGGAGACAAAAAAAAGCAAATCACGAAAACATTGTGTAGTGTAAAAGGAAAACAGTAAACATGAAGTTCTAGAAGAGAAAGATTTGATAATAACAAAAACGAAAGGAAAGAAATATTGAAAAAAAGGAAGGAAGGAAGGAAAGAAAAAAAAAGAATTTTAATATGTTCAGAAGACATTGAAAAAGCGAGGAAAATAGAAAATTCAATCGAAAGAGAGGTGAGAGAGTTGAAAGCACAGAGATACAAGAAAGAAGGAAGACAAGAGAAACAGAAAACAGAGGAATTAAGGAAGAAAATAAGAGAAACATGATCAGGAGGGGAAGAAGACGAGAAGGGAAAGCAGAGAAAGACAAGCGAGGCGAAGGTGTGCGACAAAAAGTGGGGTGTAAGGAAAAAGAAGATGGAAGAAGGAAGTGGAGGAAAGGTCAATGAAGAAGGGTAAAGGGAGAAGAATCAAGGAAGAGGGAGTGATGGTGAGGGTAACGAAAATAAGGAGAGGAAGAAGAAGGAACTAGGAAGAAGGGAGATAGGAAAAAAAGGCGTTGATGAATGATGGAAAAGGGGGAAGGAGAAGAGGGATTAATAGAAGAGATCAGAGAAAGTAGATTGTGAATGTCAGAAGAAGAAAGGAGGAGGAAGAATAGAGATGTAAAGAAGAGAAAGGAATGAAAGAAAGAAAAGGAGAAATAGACGGACAACGAAGAGGAAGAGGAGAATGGGAAAAGACAGAACATTCAAGTGCTTAAAAGACTATGAGAATGAGAGAATAAAAATATAGAAAAGGTAAATGACAGTAGAGCTACAAAAGGAAAAGTTACAAAAAGAAGAGAACAAAAGAGAAGAATGATACAAAGATGAGGTGTTTTAGAAGGGAATTAATTAAAAAAAAGTGAAATGAAAAAGGAAAAGGGAAATAACACAATCAATGAGAGGTTATGATGATACAAAATAAGGGTAAACGCAGAAGAAAAGAAACAAAGCAAAGAAATATAGACATAGGAGAAACAGAAGAAGCACGAAGGGAGAGAGCATAAAGGCGAGTGTATGTTTATTAATAGGGAAATGGAACGAAGATAAGGCAACGAATAAATGAAGAAGGAAGGGGAAGAAGATATCTAACAACCAAACCAGGGAACTGGAGAGAGAGAGAGAGAGAGAGAGAGAGAGAGAGAATAACAGTTAAGATTTATTAATATCAAACCAGATTATATACAACCAAGAGAGAGAGAGAGAGAGAGAGAGAGAGAGAGAGAGAGAGAGAGAGAGAGAGAGAGAGAGAGAGAGAGAGAGAATAACAGTTAAGATTTCGTAATAGCAAACCAGATTATATACAACCAAGAGAGAGAGAGAGAGAGAGAGAGAGAGAGAGAGAGAGAGAGAGAGAGAGAGAGAGAGAGAGAGAGAGAGAGAGACTGAGAACTAAGATAGGGAAGAGTAAAGGAAATTGCAGGAGAAACAGAGGCCAAGAGAAAGGAGGCGGCGGGAAGGGCGAGGGGAAGAGAGGGAGAGGAATGACTTGATCATTCGGCGAGGGGAGAAAAGGCTGGGGATGAGTTAGAGAAACACTGGAGGGATTTGGTGCCCGTGACACCCTTGTGACTGGCGCTCAAGAGGTGTTGTTGTTGGTGGTGGATGTGGTGTTAGGCTAAAATGCCGCTAAATAATAATAATAATAATAATAATAATAATAATAATAATAATAATAATAATAATAATAATAATAATAATAATAATAATAATAATAATAATAATAATAATAATAATAATAATAATAATAATAACAATAATAATAGTAAAAGAAAATATTGAAGCGAGCTGATGTACTTGAAATTGTAAATAGACGATTTTTTGAGAAAAAATAATGAAAACTAGAAGAGATCATGTAGTTACGGAAAAGAAAAAAACGAAAAAAAACAACGAAAGTATACGAGCAAAAAAGAAAAAAAGCAGAAAAGGGGAAACCGGAAAAATGAAAAAAATTCCTACAAGAATCAAAACAAAAAATGTAGAATAATATAATTCGAGAAATTGTGAAAATAAGAAAAAAAGTGAAGAAATGATTATAACATTTACAATAGTGAAAAAAGAAGTAAAAAAGTTACAAAAAGATAAGTATAGAAAACGTAAATATATATAATGGCTAACTTAAGTAAATTGGAATAAATATTTAATTACCACGGTCCCCCCTCCCTCCCTCGTCCCTCTCTTTCCTTCCTTCCTTCCTTCCGTCTCTCTCGCATATATTGTTTCTGTGCCTCTCTCTCTCCTGTTTCATTGCGTTTCTCTTTTATTATTTCCTTTCCGTCTAGTTCTCCTTTCTGTTTCCTTGTTTCATTTCCTCCCATTCGCTGTCTTCCGTTTTCTTTCCTTTTACTCTCCTTTTTCTTTCCTTTTACCCTCCTTTTAGTCTTCTCTGTATCCTCCCTCTTTCTTTCCTTTGTTTCCAAATCCCCCTTTCTATTTCCTTTCTTCATTTACTCACATTCGCCATCGTTCACTTTCTCCCTCTCCTTTCACTCTTCTCTGTATCCTTTCTTTTTTCTCTCCTCTGTTTCCATATCCCTTTTTCTATTTATATATTTTCATTTTCAGCTTAATCGTATATTTTCCTCCATAGTTTCCTTCACATCCCTTTTCCTACCATCACACTTTTCTTCGTTCCTCTTTATCTGATCCTCTCCTATCTTCCTTTTTTCTCCCATTATTTCATTAGACTCGTCATCTTATTTATCATTCTTCTCGTCGTCTCCATTGTTACCTTTCTTTCCATGCTTTCCTATCCCTCTGGCTTGTCTTGTACCCTTCCTCTTCCATTCTTTCCACTCCATTCCTTCTCTGTTAGTCTCTTATCTTCCTCTCTTTCTCTTCTCCTTTCCTTTGTAAGCTAACTATTCTTTTTCCTCCTCATCCCTCCTTTTACCCCTCATCCCATCCACCTTCTTCTCGCACTCCACTCCATTCCCCCATTCCATTTGTCTCTTGTCTTCTTTTCTTTCTCTTCTCCTTCTTTCCTTTGTAACCTAACCATTCCTCTCATGCTATCCCTCATCCAGTCTCCCTTTCTTCTTCCTCCCATCCCCATCCCTCACTCCATCGTCATCCATTAGCCTCTCGTCATCTCCCTTTTTCTGCCGCCACACCTCGCCTCCTCCGTCACTCCACTCTTGGGCCTGTCCTTTTTTTCCTCCTCTCTCTCTCTCTCTTGCTTTCTCTCTTCCTGTCACTTTTTTTCTCAGCTCTATTGTTTTTAATTCCTTGCCTTCTTGATTATTTTTTCTTATCACTATTTCCCTAGTTTATTCCCTCCTCTTTTTTTGTACCCGTGGTTCTTTATCTTTTCTTCCTTGTTGGTATTTCTTTGTTTTTTTTTTCATTCCTTCCAAGCCTTGTGTTTCCTGTTCTCTCTTTCTCCCTCATTCTTTTCTTTCTTTTTCTTCTTGACGCATAATTTTTGCTTCACCTTTCCTTTCTTCTTTTACTTTTTATCTTTTCATTTTCATTCCTATTAATTATTTTTATTTTCCTTTTCTCTTCTGTCCCTTCTTTTCTTTCCCATCTCTTTGTTTAACTACATTTCTTTCATCATCTCTCACTACCTTCACACGTCTCTTTACTTCCCATTTTCTCGCCCTATATATTTTCTTCCTCATTTATCTTTCTCTTCCCCCACTGTTCTTAATCCTTTCATTTTGCCTTGTTTATCCCTAAGTCTTCTGTGAGGTTATGCCCATCCTTTCATCATGCCTTCTCATCTCCCCCTCACACACAGTCGTTAGTCTTCTTTTTTTTTACCTATTTTGACCTATTTTTTCTTCGTGATATTCCCCCCGTGGTTGATTTTTCGAGTAAGTTGTTACCGGAAGCCACTGGTAGCTGGCTACATCCTCTTACTTAAATTTTCCCTCCTCCTCCTCCTCCTCCTCCACCCTCATTTCCTGTCTGTATCTCACTGCCTCATCCTCTTAGCCCTCAGTCATCCATATACATTCATCACACACACACACACACACACACACACACAGTCCAGTGTTGCCACTTCATGGGAATTTCCCACAAATCTGTATGAGAAACGAGGCTACATGGGAGGAGTCGGGGAATTAAATTTTTGTGGAAATTTTGTGGGAGTTCTGACAAAATGCAATAAAATCCGATTGTAATACAAGAGGACCATTTTTGCATGTTCCTTCCCCCGGAGCCGCCATCTCCAGAGCGAGGACTGACTACACTTGTAATTTGTACACGTTCAGTTCTCGTGAGTTAAGCGCTTCCCCCTCCCCCTCCCGTCTTCCCACTAGGAGGCACCCCACCAGTGTGTGTGTGTGTGTGTGTGTGTGTGTCACACACACACACACACACACCAAGTAAGCTCACTCCTCTTTCCTTCCCCACTCACAATAATATAACACCAAACTCCCACACACACTCCAACAAACCTCCTCACACTTCACCGCCAGCAACTCTCAACCCTAACCTACGTACGGGGACTCACATTACTTAGTTTCCCCTCACACCTTCCTCTAACTCCGCTCACTGCCTACCCGTAAGACAGAAGCCATCATCTCTCTCGCCCACTCCACGCACGCCTCTTCCTCCTTCCCCCTCATTCCCCACCCTCACGCCACGCCATCACCACGCCATACACCAGACACACGCACTGCCATCTTATTTATTAACATGTCCATCTATACCACGCGCCACTGTTACTTAGCCGGTTTGTTAGTTAGTTGGTTGGTGGGTTAGTCAGTTAATCAGTTAGTTGTTTAATTAATTAGTTAGTTGGTTGGTAATTTAGTTAGCTCGTAAGTTAGTTAGTTGGTTATTTATTTATATGGTTAGTAGTTAGTTGGTTGGTTGGTTGGTTGGTTAGTTAGTTAGGTGCTTGCTTAAAAATGAAACAGTAAAATTTGGTATAAAGCAAAAGAAAAGCTAATTTTACAGACTGACAACAAAAATGCACAATACATAGCCTACTGCAGACGAGTAATATTTCATGATCATTCATCCGCGTAATACCCCCTCCCTCTCTCTCACACACACACACACACACACACACACACACACACACTCACCCTTCCTCCACCTCCAACACACCCTCACACCCTGTACCCACCCTTTCTCCATTCCAACACACCCTGTGCCCATCCCTCCCTCCCCAAACACACCCACACACCCTTTACCCATGGCCTAATAGCCCAGCCAGGGATGATGGCCCCCTAAAAAAAAAAAAAAATGTACCCACCTTCATCACCGTATACCCACCCTTCCACCCGAAACACACCCACACACCCTATACCCCCCTTCATCCCCTTATACCCACCCTTCCTCCACCCGAAACACACCCACACACCCTGTACCCACCTTCATCACCCTATACCCACCCTTCCTCCAACCGAAACACACCCACACACCCTGTACCCACCTTCATCACCCTATACCCACCCTTCCTCCACCCCAAACACACCCACACACCCTATACCCACCTTCATCACCTTATACCCACTCTTCCTCCAACCGAAACACACCCACACACCCTGTACCCACCTTCATCACCCTATACCCACCCTTCCTCCAACCGAAACACACCCACACACCCTATACCCACCTTCATCACCTTATACCCACCCTTCCTCCACCCCAAACACACCCACACACCCTATACCCACCTTCATCACCTTATACCCACCCTTCCTCCACCCGAAACACACCCTCACACCCTATGCCCACCTTCTTCACCTTATACCCACCCTTCCTCCACCCGAAACACACACACACACACCCTATACCCCCCTCTTCACTTTATACCCACCCTTCCTCCACCCAAAACACACCCACACACCCTATACCCCCCTCCCTTCCACTCACCCACAACGCTGAGCCTGTAGCGGCGGAATATCTTGGGCTGCGTGGACACCTGGCACTCGTAGAGGCCGGAGTCGGTGATGGCGGGCCGGTCCACCTCCAGGCTCCAGAAGGGCGAGCCGGGCAGGTGCAGCGCGCGGAACCTCGTGTCCGTCGTGTACGTGAAGTTACCTGTGGTCAGCACGTGCAGGTCCTGGCGCCTGATCCACGACACCTGGGGGGGAGAACACCTGTTGTAGTGTGGGAGAAATGTGTGTTTTGTTTTGTTCTTGTAAGGGATGATGAGGTGCCGGGTTTTAATTAAGGGATGAAATCATTAAGAGGAAAATCAGGTACTTTTGTCTGATTCGTGACACCTGGGAAGGAAGAATACCTGGTTGTGTGTACGAGGGGAGTAATTTTGTTTGAAGTGTTTGTAAGGTTATACGGGCCGCATTATTATGTGTGTCAGCAGTGTTGGCAAGCCTGTGAATGATATGTCTCCCTGCTGGCAGTGATCATGCAGGCGTGGGGCGTACAAATCATCATGATGGTGTACCGCTGTACAGTGATCCCAGCGCCGCCTCACGCAGAGGAATGGTTTATAGCGTGGAGTCTGGAGAGGAATCCTTCGTTTATAGTGAAATATTTAGGCAGTAACATGAGAGTGGCGAGGCACTACGTAGAGGTGAGGCGCCTTGTGTTGCCAACTCTCAGAGAGGTAACGTAAGGAATGCCGTGATATTTTAGTGTTATTATTTAACTAAACAATGAAAGAAACTATACATTTAGTCGCAAACTTCACTAGCAATGCTTATTATTCGATGGAAAGCAACCAAAATGCCCCAGGCGTCAATGTAACCATGTCGACAAAACCATCTGGGCATTGTGGGTAAAACAAAGGCGCATCGGTGACGTCACGCCGAGCCCAGTGTGCTGCGGAAAGTGCCAGAGTGAGGGTGTGTCCGTGTGCCGTGAGTATTGGGGTCCCCGGCGGGTGTGTCGCGCGTGTGCAAGGTGGGCGGCGGCGTGCTGAGGCGAGGCGAGGATCAGGTGAGAAACGGTGTGGTTGTTCTTGCAGGAAGGGACGCGGCGTACAGACAATGGTTGAGGCAGGGGAGGCCGGTGGGGAGGATGGAGTGAGCGCCCTGCCGCCTGAAGCCTTGTCCTGCCAGCTTGCTCCTTCTCGTGCGACTATTCTTGATTATTACAGTGATTGTGAGGCTTGTCCATGTTGAGAATCGTCTGGGGAGTGAATTGAAGGTATATTAAGGCGTATAAATAGTAATATTTGAAGGAGGTTGTTCCGTGCTGTGATTGGCTGCCGGCCGTGACGTCATCGGTGCCTGGCCGGTGATGTTGACGCCGCGGCGGTGATCGGAGTGTGAGTCGCTCTCTCTCTCTCTCTCTCTCTCTCTCTCTCTCTCTCTCTCTCTCCGGTGCTCCTCCTGATTCTTCCTTCCACCCTCCATGATGAATGGCCAAGGAAGGGACGGCTTGTAATACGGGGATCATAATCATCTGCTGAGGTTGAGTATTTTTTGGGATTTACAGAGGCGAGTTTATTCCTTTACCAACACGAGCTACGTGAGGCTTAATTTTCTCGTTAGTTAGTTTCTCGTTAGCTAATTATCTAATTAGTTTGTAGTTCTTTTTTGAATGGTGTAGTTTTCGCTTATGTGTCACTTTCGGGGATCATCTGGCAACAATTGTTGATATTTATAGTCCTGCTTGTTTTAATATTTTTGTCAATCTTCATAGTTATTAACGCGGACAATGCGTTTAGTGTTTGTGTGTGTGCGCGCGCCGTCAGACAGATCTGCTTGAATCACAAAAGGTATTTGCAAATATCATGGAACACACCTGTTATATGTTATTGATGTCGGGTAAAATAATTATAATGATAACTAATAATTTGTTATAATATAGTAGTAGAGTTGCTGCTGCTACTGGGATGAAAGATAAAAGCGTGGTAAGTGGTGATGGTACTAGTGGTGGTTGTGGTGGTGGAGGTAATGGTGATGGTGTTGGTTTAGGTGGTGGTGATACTGATGGAGGGGAGTTGGAGGTGCTGCTACTGGTGATGGTCGTGGTGGCGATGGTTGGGGTGAAGTTACTTGTTCAGGTGGTGGTGGTGGTGGTGATATTATGCTAAATTTACATGCGTGGAACAAAATATAGAAAGCGTGATGAAAGTAGCGCCTAAAAAATAAATAAATAAATATAAAAACATGCGTACAATGAGACAGATGAAAGTGAAAAAACAGCCCCACTGGAGTCACATAATGTAAGGACCCTCGAAAAAAAGAAGTGGGAAAAAGTGGAGATAAAAGAACGAATGACCAGACCTGACAAAAATCATGAGCGAGAGAAAGGAAAAAATGTGAGGGTGTAGTAATAAAACCATGTAATAAAACAATAAAAAAAAGGCTGTAAAAAGTGCAGAAGCGATAAAAATGACTGAGTGTAAAATGTAGTGGCAGGAGGACTGACGAGAGGCCAGGAGTCGTGGCGGGGAGGGAGGGAGGGAATGGACGAATGGTCGAGTGTGACGATGTGCCGGGATGAATATACTTGGAGTAGTTAATTGGTGTCATAGTGTTTTGCATGTATGGTAATGATTTATATTTGTATTAGTATTTGTATAATACTTATCAATACCTGCTACAAATACTGCTACGGTTACTAGTCCTACAACTGCCACTACCACTGCTACTCCTACTGCTACTACTGCTGCTACTACACTGCTGCTACTACTGTTATTACTGTTACCACTTCTGCTGTTACCACTGCTACTACTACTGCTACTACTGCTGCTACTACACTGCTGCTACTACTGTTATTACTGTTACTACTTCTGCTGTTACCACTGCTACTGCTACTACTGCTGCTACTACACTGCTGCTACTACTGTTATTACTGTTACTACTTCTGCTGTTACCACTGCTACTGCTACTACTGCTGCTACTACACTGCTGCTACTACTGTTATTACTGTTACTACTTCTGCTGTTACCACTGCTACTGCTACTGCTACTACTGCTGCTACTACTACTGCTACTACTACTGCTCCTACTACTTTTTTTTTTTTTTTTTTTTTTTTTTTACGTTGTTGCCTATTGCGCCGGTAGGCATCTTCCCGGTGGGGCCTGATGGTCGGTCCAAGGCTTCTTCCAGGTGGGGCGTGATGGTCGGCCCAGCCCGTTCTGGCGCAGGCGAGTGTTTATAGTGGCGCCATCTTGCATTTGGCTCATGCTGCCCCCCCGGAACTCGTTCTTGATTCGCTTGGACGGCTTCCTCTGGAGTACTACTGATGCTACTACACTGCTGCTACTACTGTTATTACTGTTACTACTTCTGCTGTTACCACTGCTACTACTACTGCTACTACTACTGCTACTACTAGTGCTACTACTGATGCTACTGCTACTACTACTACTACTACTACTACTACTACTACCACCACCTCCAACACCACCACACTACCATCACCGCCACATCCACTACCTTCATAACCACCATCACCACCACCACTACCTCCACAACCATCACCACCACCACCATCACAATCGTCACCACCACCATTGCTCACCCAGACTGCAGCACATACAATTTGGTGCCTGGACTAACCCGAGAGAAAAATGTCAGCCGTGTACTACAAATAATGGTCCCGTGACGGGTCTTTAGAGAGGTAGAGGCGGGGAGCGGCGCGTGGTGTTCGCTATGAGTGTGTTAGTAAGGGTGACATGGTGAATGGGACGCCGATACGGAGCTAATGGAATACAAAATGGAAAGAAAAGCAATGCACCGCAGTACTTGTGAATGATAGAGAGGGGGACTTACGGTGATTGATACAAGAATGGACAGTAAAGGGTACTAGAATGGACAATAAAAGGTGCTGGAATAGATGATGAAAGGTGCTGGAATGGATGAAGCATTTCGTTCTGAGTTGATTTAGATTTTACATAGAGAAGCGAAGAGGGGTATAGGAATATAAGAATTATGATAAGTTTTCTGTGATAATGATAGTACTAATGGTAATGGTAATAAAAGATGATAACAGTAATAACTGTTCTATGATGGTAGAAATACTTAAGAACACGATATTCAACGGAAATAACTTTAAATATTCAGAGTTCTACACCAAAGATTTTTAATTGCAATTTTTCTTTTCTTTTACAGGAGAAAGGTGGGTTTTGTGTCCAAGTCGCCGCGTCATGTAAGTGTTGAGGTGTGTGTGCCTGTGTGTGTGCATGTGCCTGTGTGTGTGTGTGTGTGTGTGTGTGTGTGTGTGTGTGTGTGTGCGCAAGTGTGTATTATAAAGACCTAAAATAATCAGCAACTATCACAAGAAATATTTGGAAACAGCAAAACGAACAGTAAAGAAAACGACACCACATCCACCTCGTCCTCCACCCATCCATCGCATCCATCTCTCCCGTCACATCAACTCCCCCATCACTTCCATTTCTTGTTCTCCACTTCCTCAACCACAACCATTCAACCACAGCAACCATATCCTACTCCATCTCCCCCCACCACATCCCATTTATCCAACCACCACATCCGTCCCTCCCGCCACCTTCTCCATCACCTCCACTTCCTCCTCCACCATTCCATCACCTCTTTCTTTTCCACTACTTCATCAACCACCACTCCCATACCTTCTCCACTTCCCTCACCTCCACCCCTCCACCATGCAGGCACCCACAGCAGAAACGGATGGCACCGTAATATATGGGTAGGAAGTTGGGTGACTTGGGTGTGTGAAGAGGGTGACCAGAGACTGAATGGAATCCAAGTGATTTGGTAGTATTTGACTAGTTAGTGAGGGGGTGAGGTGAGGCTAACGGGAAAGCGTGGGTGGATGAGGATGAATGGATGATGATGGGTGGGAGGGTGAAAGGGTGAGGAACCGAGTTAGAGGGTGAGAAACAACAGACAGGGGGATAGGGGAGGGGGGCGGGGAGTTGTAGGGGCGGGCAGCAATTGTGGGAGCTATTCGTTTTCATTTAAAGAGAGAGAGAGAGAGAGAGAGAGAGAGAGAGAGAGAGAGAGAGAGAGAGAGAGAGAGAGAGAGAGAGAGAGAGAGAGAGATGTAACACTCCATTAGAAAAAAAACCTCATCGTAGACAATATTTTTCTTGTTTACACACGACGAAAAGATAAAGAAAACGAGTTACGAGATGCGTTTGTGAAGGAGTGACTCAAGTGGTCTCCGGGGCACCCTTCACGTCGTCTGCTTCTCCGCTACATAATCCGTCTCCAATATGATGTTCCCGTCACTCGTAACTTATGTAGGCGCGTGAGAAAATTGAAATACCCAATACCGTAGAGTTCGTTGTTGAGGTGTGCCACACTTAGGGTTGTGTCAATTCTGAAGGAGACGGTGGGAAGAAGATGAAGAGGAGGAGGAAGGTGGAGGAGGGAGAAGCTATGTGGGAGGGTAATAATTTTTTTACCTAGATATTCAGACCACACAGACCCTTTGGTCCAGATTAGGTGGTCTGTCCTTAAACCTAAGTGAAAATATATCAATCACATGTCACTAATTAATTAAGACTTCGCATTTCTACTTAAGTAGATATCAAGTAGAAGGAAGTGTCGGTCGAGCTTGTTTTGAAATGAATCAGTCGTGTTGCACTGGACCACTGAAGGTGGGAGCTACTAGATTCTCGCCCTGTATCGATGGTGAACAAAAATTTGGTGGTTTGAATTAATTTGTTTGCATTAAAGTTTTTGTTGTATTCTTTCTCGTTCGCAAATATGTGATGTGAAAAAAAAGGAGAAAAACATGATAATCAGAAGAGAAGTAAGATTTTGGTAAGAGGAGGCAGAGGAGAAGGAGTAGGAGGAGGTGTGGGGTAAGAAAATGAGAAAGCGGAGACTTCAACAGGAAAGAGGAAAGCGGAAAAAGGAGGAGGAGGAGGAGGAGGAGATGGAGGAGGAGGAGGAGGAGGAGGAGGAGGAGGAAGTTAGAAGTGACAAATGGCTCCATCAGGACAGGGCCGTGAAGGGGCAGGAAGACGTGTGGCAATAAAGGTCAAGGCGTGGCAGTCACTCCATGGCGGCTACGACCTTACTGACTGACTGACTGACTGACTGATAGACCGACCAACGGACTGGGTGACTGACTGGCGGTTACGAACCTATTTACTGAGTGACTGACTGAATGAATGGTTATGCTGGCGACAAACTTTAGGTGACTGACGAGCTGATAGGATGGCAGTGATTTGTTTGATTGGTAAATTGATTGATTGATTAATTTGCTAAGTGATAAAAACAGTTGACTGACTGACGAATTGAACATAAGAACATAAGAATGTAAGGAGTCTGCACGAGGCCGGTTGGCCTATACAAGGCAGCTCCTGTACATAATCCTAACCTCACCTTACCTCACTATCCATGAATTGATCCAACGTCTTCTTGAATGTATCTACGGTATTGGCACGCACAACATGGCTCCCACGCCTGCTCCATTCATCCACCACTTTATTGGTGAACCAACTCTTGCCTATGTCTTTGCTTAAACTGAATTTGTCTAACTTAAAACCATTGCTACGTGTCATACCTCACCCTTTTTCTACCAAAACCCTATTGACAACCACTCTATTAAAGCCTTTCACCCATTTTTAGACTTCGATAAGGTCTTTTCGCAACTTTCGCCTTTCTAGAGAGTGTAGCCTCACAAGGCAAGGTTCTCACACCTTGAATCATTTTTGTCATCCTTCTCTGTACAGCGTCTAACATCTTGATATCCATTCTATAGAAGGGTGACCAGAACTGAACCGCGCAATCAAGGTGAGATCTAATTAGCCCAGTACCCTGTTTGCACGATAATTAGCATTGTGCCGTTGGACAAAGGTCAGTGCTCACTAATACTCATAAGTCCCTCTCACACCCAGACCTGCTTAGAGGAGTGTCATTTAAGGAGTAATTGTGTGAGGCGTTATTCCTACCAGAATGACAGAATGACTGACACTCGTTTACTGACTGAAAGACCTACTGACTGATTACTTGCATGTTGTTTCGTTGGATGATCAATGGTGATCATAATAATGATGATAAAATATAATAAATCTGGTAATGTGAAGATGATTTTATTTATATATATATATATATATATATATATATATATATATATATATATATATATATATATATATATATATATATATATATATATATATATATATATATATATATATATATATATACATATATATGTATATATATATATATATATATATATATATATATATATATATATATATATATATATATATATATATATATATATATATACACACACACACACACACACAGAGAGAGAGAGAGAGAGAGAGAGAGAGAGAGAGAGAGAGAGAGAGAGAGAGAGAGAGAGAGAGAGAGAGAGAGAGAGAGAAATAATATTATTATGATCATTATTATTATTATTATTATTATTATTATTATTATCATTATTATCATTATTATTATTATTATTATTATTATTATTATTATGTTTATGTTTATTTTCTATAAGTATTGTTGTTTGTGATACCTGTCATTACATTACTGAAGTTTTTTTGTCGGCATCACGATACTTAATTATTATTGCTATTAGCACCATGATTACCGATTGTCATTAGCACGTTTCTTTTTGTATTCAATGCCATGTCTTTTTTTTGCCATCGGTAACTATTCGTAGTTTTATCGGCATTAACAACAAGCTTCCGTATTCACTCGACGGTCCTTTATATGAGGGGAGGGGGACGGGGGCTTCGTACAAAGAAAAGCAGAAAAGCTTAAAGGAAGAAGAGCACAATGAAGAGTGGGACATGTGAAGGAGGCGGTGGGAGGGCAAGTGTGACGGAGATGAGTTCCGAGGCCACGCGCAGCTGAAACCTTTGCCCCCATTATGTAAAGATAGGTAAATGTACAAGGAGAAAACATTGAATCATTTGTTTCACCTTCACCGTTAGCGCCAACACCCTCGTTTTTAGTCCCTGTAATTGTCTGTAGGTCGTCACTATCCTCCCCTCTCCCTGCTGCTGGCTGAACGCAAAGGCACATCAGGACGGACAACATACCTGGGGGGGGTTGGGTTGGGGCAGGTTCCAGGGTGACTGAAGGGCGTAAGACACATCTTCCTTTCCTCTCCTCCTTGATCCTTCCCTCCTTCCCCTGCTTCTCTTTATTTTTCCTCCTTATCCGTCCCTGATTCTTCTTTCATCCCTTCATCGTTCTCCCTTGCCTTGTTTTCTTCATTTTCTTTATCTCTTTCTACTGTTTCTTTCATTCTTTCTTTCCCCTGTCCCCTCTTCCGCAGCTGTGGAGAGATTGTTCAGCTTGGGATCTGACGTCCTCAGGCCCATGAGGTCATCCCTGACTCATGATAACTGTGAGAACCTGCTGTTTGTCAATATAAACATGTACCTCTTGAAGGGGAAGTGGCTGGGCCAGAGGGAGGGTTTTGTATTCTGCTGTTTTATAAGTTGTTATATATATATATATATATATATATATATATATATATATATATATATATATATATATATATATATATATATATATATATATATATATATATATATATATATAACTTGTAGGGTGATTTTACCTGAAATTATGTTTTCATCTACCAGTATAGACTTAGCGGACTAAAAAATGGTAGGCGAACTGTTGCAGACTTCATTAGTGGGCTAAAAAAATATTAGCGTCAGCATTAGTGGATTTGCGATTGCTGACCGGCGAAGCGGAAAATTTGCGGACTTGCGATTATCGGAATACTCAACAAAGTTAGCGGAATTGTGAATTGCGGACTAACAGAAGAAATAGCGAGTGCCCACCTCTGTCAGCCATGCACTCTCTCTCTCTCTCTCTCTCTCTCTCTCTCTCTCTCCTTGCCAGGTAGGCTGCTTCCAATCATACTTAGGCAATATTACATACAGTTCATAAAGTACTATTACACAGTACACACGCACATCCTTTTATATATTCACAAAAAAACAAAAACACTCCATAATTACTATGTAAAATTATCTCCCTCCTCCTATCCTTCCGCAAAACATTTGACACATTAGGTTGGGTAAATTTGAAAGAAAATGAATACAAGGTGTAATTTTAGTAGGTAATTAAGTAAGCATGCATTAATTCATTTTCTTCAATTTCGTAAACTGTACTCAGTAGTCTGCACTTGACACCGAGTCTTTGACTGTGTAATGTCTGAAATATATCCGCCACATCCTCCTTGTGTTTGATGCTGATGCGGATATTTACTTCATCAAAAATGCGGATGCGTATGCGGATGCAGATGTATGATTTTTGAAAATTGCTGATGCGGATGCGGTTGTGAAAAATATGCGGATGTTCCGCGGATGCGGATATCCAATATATGACTAACACACACACACACACACACACACACACACACACACACACACACGCGCGCGCGCTCCGGTAGCTCAATCGGCCAGGCTGCTAGGCTTCACGGCCAAACAGGTGGCGGCTCGAGCCCCGCTCAGGCCGGATTCTTTCCGTTGACTAGGAGTGGTTACTGTCCCCCCTTGAGCAAGGGGGATGGGGTGTGTGGTGTGTGAGGTCCTGCCAGTACCCAGAGATCGACGTAAAGAGCATGCACTTGCTCGTGCCGCTAGGGTACCTGCTGGCGAAAGCGAGTCCAACTCGTGATCAGGCCGTAGTGAATTGCGCGCACACACACACACACACACACACACACACACACACACACACACACACACACACACAGTGGTAATACAAAAGAAGTAAACGAAAAATATGAATAAGAAATGGAAAAAAAATTCACGAAAAAAATTATATAGTTTGATTTAATAGATTAAATGATAAAAGAAACAGAAAGGTAGATAGGTCAATCAACACACAAATATATACAAGCATAAAAACATTCATACACTCAGCAAAATTCAAACATACATTAATAGATCAAGAGATAGACATATTCAGAGAGGCAGACAGACACATTGACAGACAAGCAGATGCATACATAAGGAAGCCCAAACATGAAGACAGGCGAGGAGGAAAAGAGGGAAAAGGAGGAAAAAAAGAAAGGAGGAAAAGAGGAAAGGAGGAAAAAAGGAAGCGAGTCACGCCATTATTTGCACTTCGGAAAGAACCGTTTTTATTTCCCTTTTCCTCCGATGACTCAAGGCTTAGAGGATGAGAGAGAGAGAGAGAGAGAGAGAGAGAGAGAGAGAGAGAGAGAGAGAGAGTAATAATAATAATAATAATAATAATAATAATAATAATAATAATAATAATAATAATAAACTTTATTTCCACTAGAATAGGTTATTCTACACATACATTACACAACACACATTAGATATAAATGAAGAATATATACATTGTTATCATACAGAAGTCAGTAATTTCTTTTTGAGGCTCGTTTTCAATGCAGTCAAGTTGTTGGAGTTTTTTTTATTTCACAATAATTGTAGTGAGTTCCACAGCTCTCTCTCTCGTACAGAAAGAGTTCTCGCACCTGTGTCAGTGCTTGTTCTGGGGACATATAGATTGTTCTGCTGCCGTGTCGTGGAGTTTGTTATAATGTTAACAGTTGGAAGGGAGAGGATATGGTCTGGGAGAACTTTTATTTTGTGTTTAAAGTGTTATCACTAAGGTGAAGGTGACGAGATCTTTTATTCTGAGCCACTTCAATTCATTAAATAATGGTGTGACGTGATCAAATTTCCTAGCTTTCCCGTCTGCTACTTTGATTGCAGAGTTTTGTACTTTCTGTACCTTGTCAAGTAAGGTAGAGTTGGTGGTCTCCCAAATGGTGATGCCGTATTTGATGGTGCTGAGTACAGTCGCGATATGAAGTGATGTCGCCGTGTACGTTTATTTTCGATCACACAAGTATCGTTATATATTTTCAAGAGGACCATTATTTTCCTGTATCTTCATCATAACTTAACTAAATATATTTTAAAAGCTAGAAAAAAAATTGAAAAGAAATATTCAATGATGCCTTACGAAGACTTGTCGAAATATTTTGACACAAGGTGTTTTCGTTCACCAAGGAAAGAGTCAAATGAAGTCCAAATATCGACATATTACTCAAACAGAAAGTAAAATTATCTTTTCATGATCATTGTTGACAACAATAAATCTAACATATGCACAATATACAGGACATGCATGATTAGTCGATATCCTAAACCAGGATGGCGTAATTTATTTAATTTATACTCTCGTATGATGATGACGTCATCGCCCGCGCACCATACCTATTATTCAGCCCTGACTCACTCTCTGCCTTTCGTGGTCAACATAACGATAATAAAAGCTTTCCGTGGACTTCTAATGCATGATAGTGATCAAGGGAAGATGCCCACAGCCTATAACTACCGAGGGATAGTCGGAGATGGAAAAATAAGAATAAGTAGCTTCAGAATAGTCGTGTTTTGTAACTCCAAGCTCACTCTTTGCCGCCGATCGCAAACATCATTGCCTTTCTTGGTCAATATAACGATGACAAAAGCTTCATGTAGACCTCTAACGCTTGGAGGTGATCAGTGGAACATGTCCACAGCTTATAAGTGGCATAGAATAATCGAGGAAGGTAGGGAAATAAGAATATATGGCTTTGAAATGGAGGTGGTGGTCGGGCGGATAATCGCAGCGTTGCCAAATATTAGGCTATGGTCGAGTGTTCGTGGAGGCGTCCGGAATTTTGATAGTTTAGATATGGCAACCCTACCTATGAAGGCATTCTTCATTCATCATCGTTACTGAGCAATGTTACTATATATTTCAGTGCCCATGCTTATGATAAGAAGCCATCATCTGAACAACGTATAACAACTGTTTTGCAAAGACAAGCACACGACGTGAGCTAAATCATTTCAAGGTTGTCTTCAGTACTGAAGACAACACATGACATTCGCAGTCGCATTTCTTAAAACAAATGGATGTATAATTGTAATTCAGGTACTACTATGTTATTTTACCGTGTTTTACATCACAACGTATTATAGATTATAATTAAAAGGGAACATTATAACATAAACAATAAATACACATCACTTCCGTTACCTTCAAATGCTCCCGTACGAAACATTTTGAGAGCGGCGACATCACTTTATATCGCGACTGTACCAGTGACTGAAGGATGGTGATTCGTGTCTTTTTGCCGAAGTGGTCTTTGTTCCTGTTAATAAACATCAAAGTTTGTTGGTGATAGCGAGTGTTCTTAGTGCTAGTCGGTTCGCGGATAGAGAAACTCGTATCCGCCAGGGGGACTTGATTGGGGGGGGGCGAAGATTGCTCCCTTCTGCACGAGGGAGCACGGGCCTTTGCCAAAGGCGGCCCGTACGTGTTGGTGTGTGTGCGGAACAATGTGTATGAGTGGACAACAAGAGGACATGGACGGACAGTCAGAGATAGACGAGTAACAAGAAAAGTTAAACATTGAAGACGCACAAGACGGACAAGGAGACAATGAAAATTCACCTAATGAGTCTGCAATACGCTTAATGAGTCTGCTCTGCAGCGCCCAGTTTCTTAAGAATCACCAAGGAGAAGGAGCACGCAGTTTGAGCGGTGACTGCTACACGTTCCCATTGATTTCTTGATGGTTTCACTTATGTGCCTGTCGAACGTCAAGTAGGGGTCGTATAAGCGGAGGTTTTTGGCTGAATGTCGCTATCGGCACATCCTATGGTGATACTGTTCGGTAGGTGTGCTAGGAGCTGACGTGTGCCATAGAATATGCATTGAGTTTTATTTAAATTGAGCTTAAGGCCATTTCTTAGAAAATATGTTCTTATTTGTTTGAGTGTTTTCAGATGTGGAGATTAGAGAGTCTAGGTCATTGATGGTGCCGCTATGGAGGAACGGTGTGTCATCGGCATATTGCACCAGGAGGCAGTTGTTGATGTGTCTGGACATGTCATTGACGTGGATGGTGAGTAATAACGGCCCGAGTATAGAGCCTTGGGGGACGCCATAGGGAACAGCTTGCCTGGAGGAGATTGTGTTGCTGAAGCGGACTGATTGTGTTCTGTTATTAAGGTAATTATCGAAACAAAGTGTCAACATTGATCAGGCGTTGTTTACGAAGGTGGATGGTATGACTGAAGCTATCGAAGGCCTTAGAAGGCTTAGATAGATCACACAGTGTAAGAAGGGGTCTTTTCTTTTGGTCTATGTTATTATATATTTTGTGTGTGATGTGTTTAGAGAGAGAGAGAGAGAGAGAGAGAGAGAGAGAGAGAGAGAGAGAGAGAGAGAGAGAGAGAGAGAGAGGAGATATTTTATACATTTTCTGTCTCTCAACCCAACGCCTTTCTCCTGTCTCTTTGTCTCTGTCTATAGCTGTCACTCACCTCTCTCTCTCTCTCTCTCTCTCTCTCTCTCTCTCTCTCTCTCTCTGTGTGTGTGTGTGTGTGTGTGGATAATTCACGTTTGCTGGATATTCCTTGAGGGTTTGTAGACCCAGTGTGGAGCGAGAGGCCAGTGGAGGCACGGAGTAGTGGAGGGAAGGAGAGAAAGAGTGGAGGGAAGGAGGAAAGGAGGGGTGGAGGATAGATTGAAAGATAGGTTAGGTGCGTGACGGTAGTGAGGGAGAAAGGGAGGAAAGGTCAGGAAGAAAAATAAAAGGAAATAGGTAAAGGTAGGAAAGGAAGGAGAGGAGAGGAGGAAGGGAGGAGAAAGGATGAAAGAAAGAAGGCTAGGGAATAGACGGTTGGAAGTGGGGGAGGAAAGATTAGGAAGAAGAGGAGGAATGAGGAGAAAGTGAATATAAAGAAAGGTAAGGGAAGAGAGGAGAAACCGTGGAAGAAAGGAAAGAGGGAAGGAAGAGAGGACGGGCGACAGGAGAAGCGAAGAAAGGCGGAAAGATGGGACGAGAGGAAGTGTCAGAGCAGGAAGAAAGGAGGGAGGTAATAAGTAGCAGGGAAGCGGAAAAGAGAGAGAGAGAGAGAGAGAGAGAGAGAGAGAGAGAGAGAGAGAGAGAGAGAGAGAGAGAGAGAGAGAGAGAGAGAGAGAATTACATAGAATTACATAGATAAACAGACCACACAGGCCCTAAGGCCCAAACTAGGTGGTCTGTCCTAAACCTGAGTGACAGTTGTTACGCGGCCACCGTGGCGATGAAACTGACCTAGTGAACATTTAGATGGAGGAGACAGCGGTCAAGATTATTCTTAAACGATGCAATCGAGTTACACTGCACCACTGATGGTGGTAATCTGTTCCAATCTCGAACGACAGCATTAGTGAAGAAAAATTTTGTGCAATCTGAATGAACTTGTCTACATTTGAGTTTAGCGCCATTATTTCTCGTTCACGTCGAATCATCCATCACAAACAGCTTGATCGGATCCACGTTGGTAAAACCGTTAAGTATTTTAAAGCACTCGATCAGTTTTCCTCTGAGGCGTCGTTTTTCAAGAGAAAACATGTTTAGATGTGACAGCCTTTCCTCGTAGGGTTTGTTTCGTAATCAAGGAATCATCTTGGTTGCTCTTCGCTGAACACCTTCTAATTTAGCAATGTCTTTCGCATGGTGGGGAGACAAAAACTGCACGGCATACTCCAAATGAGGTCTGACGAAACTATTATACAAAGGTAGTATAACATCTTTATTCTTGAATGAAAAAATTCTCTTAATCAAACCGATCATCCTGTTTGCCTTTTTAACGGACTCGTTGCACTGCTGGGAAAACTTGAGGTTAGACGCGACTGTGACGCCAAGATCTTTGACCGAGTGAACACCTTTAACTTTAACGCCGCACATTTCATAGTCCTTCTTTATATTTCTAGATCCAACCTGCAGAATCTGGCACTTGTTTCTATTAAAAGGCATTTCCCATTTTACTGACCAATCTGATATTTTACGCAAATCTTCTTGTAGGCTCCGCCTGTCACATTCCGTAAGCACCCCATTGCCGATTTTCGTGTCGTCCGCAAATTTACTAATGAAATTGTTGAGATCAAGGTCAATATCGTTGATGTAAATGATGAAGAGAACGGGTCCTAGGACAGAGCCTTGGGGGACACCACTAGTGACATGCATCCACTCAGAGGTCACTCCATTTATTACAACTCTTTGCTTTCCATTGCTTAGCCAGTGCTTGATCCATTCGTGAAGTTTACCCCCGATACCTATTTCCTTGATTTTATGAAGCAACTTGTAGTGTGGGACTTTATCAAACGCCTTCTGGAAGTCTAAATAAATAATATCAAGTGATTTAGAAACATCATAGACTGCAAAAAGCTAGTTATAAAACGTTAATAGATTCGTCAAACAAGATCTGTTTTTACGGAAACCATGTTGCGAGTCCAGGATTAGCGAATTACACTCTAGGTAGTTAACTACTTTATCTCGAATAATTGTCTCAAATAGTTTACCAATAATTGAAGTTGAGCTGACTGGCCTGTAATTATCCGGTAATTTTCGGTCGCCTTTTTTGAAAATGGCTGTTACGTTAGCCATTTTTTCCAATCACTAGGAACGATACCATGGTGCAAAGACATATTAAACAGCACTGTTAAAGGTCTGAGAATCTCTTGATATTTCTTTAAGTAATTTTGGATATATTTTATCAGGTCCTGGACTTTTGTTAGTTTTAAGTGACTGCAGCGCTTTGAGAACCTCATCTGTATTGATTTAAAAGTCAGGGAGGGTATGACTGGGATTTTCAATAGTGTTAGGAACAGCAGCAGTATCGGTAGAACTACTATTAAAAACCGAGGCGAAATAAGAATTTAACGTGCTCGCTGTGCGTTGTCTGTCTGTCACGATATTGCCCGAATTATCTGTTAATGGGCCAATCCCACTTTGAATCTCTTTTTTGTTGTTTATCTATCTAAAAAAAACTTTAGGATCTGACTTGCAATTTACCGCAATGTTTACTTCGTACCTCCGTTTCGCCTGTTTGATTACACTTTTGGCTTGTCGTCTTGCTTCGTAGTACCGTGTACTATTTTCGGTAGAGTTATCGGGTTTTTGGAGAGCAAGTTTGATTTCATTATTAAACCAGGAAGGATTTTTAACTTTTCGGCGCTTTTCACAAGATTGCACGGATATATTTTGTTCAGTTAGTATCGAGCTTTAAAGTATTGCCAAGATTCTTCGACGTCGATCTTGGATACTAATTGAAAGTTCGTTAATGACTGTCTTATTCTTTCAAAATCCGCTCTTTTAAAATTGGGAACCAATATCTTATTCCCTGCAATCCTTGTTTGAGCTCTTATGTCGAGACGCACCAGTCTATGATCGCATGATCCGAGGTGTTCGCCAACGCTAACATTGTCAACTAAGTTCTCTTGGATTACTAATACAAGATCAAGAATATTATTATCGCGCGTTGGTTCACTAACCATTTGGCTAAGGCAGTTATTTTCGACGAAGTCTAACATCCTGTGCGATTCCCCTTCAGATCCCGTGAGTGTCTGGCAGTCTATATGCGGTAGATTGAAATCGCCCAAAATTAATGCATCACTGTCTCGGAGAGTTCTTTGCAAAACGCTATACATTATTTCATCATCCTCGCGTGATTGGCCTGGAGGCCTTAAGTGACGGATATGTTGATTTTTAATTGATCGGTATTTGTACTCACGCTCAAGTGTTCTACAGCACTGTCCTCTGGTGTTTTATCAACGGGCTGTAAGTTACTTTTGACGTAAAGAGCTACTCCTCCACCTCTTCGATTAACTCGGTCTTTATTGAAAAATATAAAGTTATCTATATTATTAAATCATTATTAGCTGTGTCAATAAATGTTTTAGTAACGGCAATTACATCAAAGTCTTCTGTTTTAGTTAGGCACTGCAAGTCATCGATCTTATATCTTGAGCTTCGAGCGTTAAAGCTAAGAACCCTTAAATTGTCTGTTGGTGTAACTCGAGAAACGGAGTTGTTTGTTGTTTTACGATTTAGTGAAATGGTGGCCGCATGACAACTATTTGTATTTAAGTGTGCAGGGGAAAGAGAGAGAGAGAGAGAGAGAGAGAGAGAGAGAGAGAGAGAGAGAGAGAGAGAGAGAGAGAGAGAGAGAGAGAGAGAGAGAGAGAGAGAGAGAGAGAGAAGGGTAAAAGAAGAGGAAGAGAAGGGAGGAGGGATTAGGTAAAAGGAAGGTGTGTGGAAGCCGGTGAAAGGCGGAAAAGGAGGGAAAACATGTGCTATGAAAAGCTATGAAAAGGGAGGCTGAGGAAAGAATGGAGTAGGAGGAGGAGGAGGAGGCGGAGGAAGAGCTGGTAAGAGAGAGTGTCACAGAGAGAAGCTAGGAGGAAGGGAAAGATGAATAGAGAGGTAAGAGAAATGTTGAAATATGAGGAATATGTGAGTAGGAAGAAGGGGAAGACAAGAAGAAGAGAAGGAAGAGGAAAGAAAGGGCAGCTGAGAGAAAAGCAAAGAGGAAAGGTGGAAAAGAGAAGACGCAATTGGGAGATGTGATGTTCTGAGGTAGAAGGAAAAGTAGAGAGGAATAAGGAGGAAAAAAAAAGATGGGAAAAAAGCAAAGCAAGAGGTGGGGAGGCGGTGGCTGAGGGGTTAGCGTGACAGCCCCGCGTTCAGGAGCTCCAGGAGGGACGCGGGCTCGAATCCTGGCCGCCGCACAGCTGAGGTCTTTCAGTCATCGCCGAGTGGCCTAAGACTACCCACATGCTGGCCTGAAGACCACCCATCAACCTGCCTCTAGATATCTTTCCAAAGAGAGGCTCAAAGATGAGTTCCAAAGGGGCATGAGCCAACACAAGATGGCGCCACTATAAACACTCGCTTGCGCCAGAACGGGCTGGGCCGACCACCAGGCCCCACCGGGAAGAAGCCTACCGGCGCAATAAGCCGCGACGTAAAAAAAAAAAAAAGGAAAGACGACGCAGAAATGGAAAGAAAACAAGATGGCAGAAAGTGAGGAAAGGACGAGGATATATAGGTAAACGAGGGAGGAATATATGTAAAGGAATGAATAGGAGGAGGAGGAGGAGGAGGAGGAGGAGAGTGAGAGGTCAGTCAGTTTGAGAGCACGAGGAAGGAAATTGAGAGGAAGGAGAGACGAGAGGTGAGAGGAAGGAAAAGGAGGCTGCAGATTGGAGGAAGAGTATCAGAGAGAGAGAGAGAGAGAGAGAGAGAGAGAGAGAGAGAGAGAGAGAGAGAGAGAGAGAGAGACTTTTCACTTCTTCATTATTTGTTTATCTTTTCACAACTTTCTACTATTCATTCCCACCTTTTCTTCCTTTTCCTTCTTCCTCCATTATTTCATCTTTTTTTCTTTACTCTTCCCCCACTTGACCTTTCTTTCCACTTCCATGTTTTTTATGATTCCTGTCCTTTCCTCCTCCTCCTCCTCCTCCTCCTCCTCCTCCTCCTCGTATGCGGGTGAAGTGTTTTCACCTCAGGGAACTAGACGTCCTTGCCTTGCATAGTCTCAGGTCACCCTTGGACAAGGTGTAATACCTGATCTGTCTCCCGTGCCAGGGTCACGGTGAAGCCTCTGGGCAGCAGCAGTGGTGGATTGGACTGCAGGCAGAGGATCTCTTTATGAGACAATGGCTGGAGTTCCAGGGTCCTAGTCAGCTGGACCGTGCCTAATTATTAAGGCTTGCGGTGTAGAGGAGTGTGGCGACCTCTGCACTAAAAAGTCTTCCTGGGAACCAGTTGTCGGTGTGAGCTCCCCGTCCCTCCCCTCTATCGACGGGTTCCAACCTGTAAGGAATGGAGCCAAACCGAAGCAGGCAACCAAGGATTTACTGACCCCCACTACCTTCAATAGGTTCCAGGTGCTGGCAGACACCATGGAGGATGAGTTTGAGACTCGCCTAGTTGGGGACTCCATGGTGCGTGGCCAGCTGGTAGAGTTCCGTGGTCGTTCATCAAACGGCCGCAGAAAACGTTACTGCTATCCAGGTGCCAGACTGGACGACATCACCGCAGCGTGCGATGATGTTACGAGAAAAGCCGACCGAAACACCCTCTTTATCATTCACGCGGGGACGAATGACGTAAAGACAACCCGTTCTGAGGAACTGCTTGAGAAATACCGCCGCATGATCAAGCAGTATAAACGTAAAACGGATGCCAGTAACATCATAATCTCAGGAATCCTCCCGAGGGTCGGAGCGGAATCTAGCTTTTACAGTAAGGCTTTCAGCACAAACAACAGACTGCAGTCCCTTTGCTCACAAGAAAACGCCCAGTTCGCTAATTTGTGGAGCAATTTTTACTACTATTCAGACTTGTTCCTTCCTGATGACATCCACTTAAACCCTGTTGGAGCAGCCCGTTTCGGGAGGCTGCTCTGTGACCAAGTGGCTCTTCGAAAGCCAAAAAACGCGGAGGCGAGAACACCAGCAGCTCAACCGTAAGGGACCACTCAACCCGCAAAACCCCCGACTCGAATCACATTAAAGCTTGCTATGTAAACGCTCGTAGCCTACGTAACAAATTTGAAGACTTAGAAGTCCTCGCAGCTACAAATCATTATCACATCATCGGACCCACAGAATCTTGGATAGACACTTCAAATAGAGATTTCATTGCTGAATATAGATAACCGGGTTATACCATCTTTAGTCATGAAAGAGAGAACAGACAGGTGGAGGCGTTATCTTTACATCCACAACTCTCTCAATCCAGTATCCGTGAAAAACAGATATTATAACCAGTGTAGACACGGTCTTCATTGAAATTAAAAATAAATCTCATAAAATAGTAATTGGACTTATCTACAGACCGCCAAGGCAGACTCTTGATATCGACCACGCATTAAGTGAATTATTATTAGAAACAAGTAGCAGTTGCGAGGCAGTAATTGTTGGGGACTTTAACTTGCCAGTGAAAAGATGGGGTGAACCGTTGAACTGTCATACAGGGCTCGACCTGTACACAAATTTACTAGGAAGTGATTTGCATCAACACGCACAAGAACCGACTCGGGAAAATAATATACTTGACCTTATCTTTTCAATGACAGCTGATCTAGTTAATGAAGTAAATGTTGGTCCAATTTTTAGTTCTAGCGATCACCGAACAATCACATTCAGCATCAATATGAAAGAAAGTGAAGTAACTCCTCGTAAAGAAAAGGTGCCTGAGTATCAGAGAGCGAATTTCGTAAGACTCCGATCAATTCTAAATAATTCTGACTGGACTGAAATCTCGGCTGAAACAGATATTGATAAATCTTGGGGGGTCTTCACCACAATATTGAACAATGCCATAAGCATATGCGTACCCTATCGTAACAGACGTTCAGCTTTTAAGAAGAAATCCAAATGGTGGAATAACGAAAATCAAAATAGCCTATCTCTTAAAAAATGCGTATACAGTAGATACATATCAACTCAGAGTGAGGCTGACAAACTAGAGTTGGACAGAATTCGCCGCGAAACCAAGAAATTAATAAAACGAAGCAAGAAAAATCTTGAAGAATATATAGCAGACTCAAGTAAATCTAATCCTAAAGAATTTTTTAGCAATGTAAATAATAAAAAGTCACTCGTGGTATCGGACCGCTTGCTAATGAAAATGGTAACCACACGAACGATGAAAATGAAATGGCTACAATCCTAAATAACTTTTTTCGCATCTGTATTTACCGACGAACACTGTTTATCACCTCAACCGCCGGAGGTTAGAAGGATGATAAGATGTTATGGCGTGCTCATCGTAGAAAGTGACATTTTACGCACAACTGAAAAAGATTAGCAAGCAAAGCTCCTGGTCCGGACAAAAGTACCTTGGGTCTTAAAAGATATCAAACATCAAATTTGTCAACCGCTCACCATCATACTCAATAAATCTTTAACAGCTGGAAAGTTCCGTCGGATTGGAAACTTGTAAATGTCACCAATTTTCAAAAAGGGGACAAGTCTCATCCAGGAAACTATCGACCAATTAGCCTGACATCGATTGTTTGTAAGTTAATGGAGACTATCATTCGCGACAATATGGTGAAATTCTTCGAAGAAAATAATATAATAAATAATTCGCAACATGGCTTTCGTAGTAAACGTTCGTGTTTGACTAACTTACTTGATTTTTTTCACTATATTTTTGAGGTGTTTGATGAAAGCAGATCAGTAGATATCATATATCTGGATTTGCAAAAGGCAATTGATAAGGTCCCCCACCAACGATTGCTCCGCAAACTATTGGCGCACGGTATCTCGGGTAACATTCACAATTGACTTGTGGACTGGCTCTCTGAGCGGAAACAAAGAGTAGTTCTAAACGGTGTTACTTCTAACTGGCTCGACGTCAGAAGCGGCGTACCTCAAGGATCAGTGCTTGGCCCCATGCTCTTCTTAATTTATGTTAATGATATCGATGATAGGCTCACTTGCAAAGTATCAAAATTTGCTGATGACACAAAAATTGCTAGTAAAGTAACTGCGACACTCGACGAAGAAGCTTTACAATCAGATCTAGATCGACTTGCACGTTGGGCCAATCAATGGCAAATGAAATTTAACGTTAACAAATGTAAAGTGTTGCACATCGGAAAAAAAATAACAATCGCGTTCAGTACGTAATGAATGGCCAACAACTTTCTGCAGTAAGTAAAGAAAAGGATCTTGGAATCACTATATCAAGCGATTTAAAGCCCGGTCAGCATTGTTCAGAGGTAAAGGTAGGTAGGAAGACACCTACCGAACGGGCGCAAGCCACTCCCGGTGAGGTATATATGGGAGGTGAGAAGGGAGCTGAAGCCCTCCAAAGACCCTTCCCATGTCCTCACTAACCGTTTCCCTATTGTCTCACCAACACCGGAGAGTAGTTCAGCATGCTCTCTAAAGACAGATCCTCTCTTTATCCACACCACACTACATTCACACAACATATACACCTTTTCCCAAAATTAAAATTTCAAATGGCGCACATACACCAAGCCTCAGAGTCCCTGCCTGGGGTGGGACCACAATTCCCCAGGAGGACTCCCCTTCTGGCTGCCGACCCGAGAGGTGTCTTGATAACTCCTCGAACCTCTTTCTTCTCAATTTCTGCAACATTCGCGGTCTTCGCTCTAATTTTCATTCTGTGGAACATCATATATCCTCCTCTAAACCTCACCTTCTCTTCCTTACCGAAACACAGGTTTCTGAGGCTACTGACAGCAATCTCTACTCTGTTCCCTCCTACTATCTCTATTATAAGTTTCAATCCAAAGCTGGATGTTGCGCCTACGTGCGCAACGACATCACTTGCTCTCGTGCCCACAACCTTGACTCTTCTGAATTTTCCACCATCTGGCTAAGACTTCATTGTCATTCTATTACTAAATACATCTGTGCTGTTTATCTCTCACCTAACTCTACCAACTATGTAAAATTCTTTGACTATTTGAATTCTAAAGCGGAGCACATCTTGATCCACTCTCCCTTCGCTGAAATCTCCATCCTAGGAGATTTCAATGTTCACCACCAGCTTTGGCTTTCATCCTCTTTCACTGACCATCCTGGTGAACAAGCCTACAACTTTGCTATCCTCAACGACCTGGAGCAGTTGGTCCAGCACCCTATACGTATTCCCGACCGTCTTGGAGATCGGCCCAACATTCTAGACCTCTTCCTTACCTCAAACCCTTCTGCTTATTCTGTCAAACTGTTCTCTCCGTTGGGCTCCTTCGATCACAATCTTATTTCTGCATCCTGTCCTATCGCTCCTGTACACCCTCTGGACCCACCGAAGAGGCGATGCTTCTGGCATTTTCCTTCATCTCGGTGGGACGACCTGAGGATGTACTTCCTTCTGATTCCGTGGAATGATTACTGATTCCAGGATAGAGACCCCTATGGGGTTGCTCAATGCATCACAGAGGTGATTGTCTCTGCAATGGAGGCATACATTCCTCGTTCTTTCTCTACTCCTCACGCTAAAAAGCCTTGGTTCAATTACGCTTGTTCTCGTGCTGTCAATGATAGAGAGGTAGCTCACAAAAGGTACCAGAGCCTTCAAACTAATGCTAATTATGAACTTTACATTTCTGCCCGAAATCGTGCCAAATCTATTCTCCGACTAACCAAAATTCTTTCATTAATAGAAAATGTCAAAACCTTGCTTTTAACTCTTCCGTGACTTCTGGCATCTAGCCAAAACATCTCCTTCAACTTCACTTCATCATCTTTCCCTCCACTCAGTCCTAACGGCAACACTGCCGTCTCATCTATCTCTAAGGCTGAACTCTTCTCTCAAACTTTTTCTAAAAACTCCACTCTGGACGATTCTGGGCATATTCCTCCTACTCATCCCACCTCTGACTCCTTTATGCCTCTTATAAAGATTCTGCAAAATGATGTTTCTATGCCCTCTGGCCTCAATCCTCAGAAGGCTTATGGACCTGATGGAGTGCTTCCTATTGTCCTTAAAACTGTGCCTCCGTGCTATCACCCTGCCTGGTCAAACTCTTTCGCCTCTGCCTGTCAACATCTACCTTTCCTTCTTGCTGGAAGTATGCCTTCATACAGCCTGTGCCTAAGAAGGGTGACCGCCCAATCCCTCAAACTACCGTCCTATAGCTTTACTTTCTTGTCTATCTAAAGCTTTTTGAATCAATCATTAACCGGAGGATTCAAAAGCACCTTTCCACTTCTGACCTTCTATCTGATCGCCAGTATGGGTTCCGCAAGGGGCGTTCTACTGGTGATCTCCTAGCCTTCTTAACTGACTCTTGGTCATCCTCTCTTAGCCGTTTCGGTGAAACTTTTGCTATTGCGCTGGACATATCAAAAGCTTTTGATAGGTCTGGCACAAATCTTGCTTTCTAAACCACCCTCCTACGGTTTCTATCCTTCTCTGTACCTTTATCTCCAGTTTCCTTTCTGACCGTTCTATTTCTGCCGTGGTAGACGGTCACTGTTCTTCTCTAAATCTATTAACAGTGGTGTCCCACAGGGTTCTGTCCTATCTCCCACTCTTTTTCTATTGTTCATTGATGATCTTCTTTCCAAAACGAACTGTCCTATCCATTCCTACGCCGATGACTCCACTCTGCATTACTCAACTTCTTTTAATAGAAGACCCACCCTTCAGGAACATAACGACTCAAGGCTGGAGGCTGCAGAACGCTTAGCCTCAGACCTTACTATTATTTCCGATTGGGGCAAGAAGAACTGGTGTCCTTCAACGCCTCAAAACACAATTTATCCACCTATCCACTCGACACAATCATCAAAACAACTATACCCTAGTCTTTGACAAAACCCAGCGATCACCTTCCTCAACACTAAACATCCTCGGTCTCTCCTTCACTCAATATCTCAACTGAAACTTCATATCTCATCTCTTACTAAATCAGCTTCCTCGAGGCTGGGCGTTCTGTACTGTCTCCGCCAGTTCTTCTCCCCTGCACAGTTGCTGTCCATATACAGGGCCTTGTCCGGCCCTCGTATGGAGTATGCTTTTCATGGGTGGGGGGGCTCCACTCTCACCGATCTTCGGGACAGAGTGGAGGCTAAGGCTCTTCGTCTCCTCAGCTCTCCTCCTCATACTGATAGTCTTCACCTCTTAAATTCCGCCGCAATGTTGCCTCTCTTTCTATCTTCTATCGATATTTCCACGCTGACTGCTCTCTGAACTTGCTAACTGCATGCTCCCTCCCGCGGCCCCGCTGCACTCGACTTTATACTCATGCTCATCCCTATACTGTCCAAAACCCTTATGCAAGAGTTAACCAGCATCTTCACTCTTTCTTCCCTCACGCTGGTAAACTCTGGAACAATCTTCCTTCATCTGCATTTCCTCCTGCCTATGACTTGAACTCTTTCAAGAGGAGGGTATCAGGACACCTCTCCTCCTGTATTTGATCTTCCTTTCGGCCACCTCTTTTGTTTTACTTTAGGAGCAGCGAGTATGGGCTTTTTTATTATTGTTTCTTTTTTGTGTGTGCCCGTGAGCTGTCTCCTTTGGTGTAAAAAATATAGATATATAGATATAATGACAAATAAATATAATGTGAGATAAGTAGATGAATTTTTAATAGGAGGAAAAGAAGAAAAAGGTCAGTAGATATTGACTGAAGAAAATACTTACCTATACACACAGCTGAAAGATAAACGATTATGAACATGACGTAGAATCACTTGCATCGTTTGTGGCTTTAAAAAAAATAAAGAAGGAAAAAGCTGTCACTAATTAAAGGAAGGATAAAAGTAAGAGTAAAAGTAAAAGCTAAAAAAAGTATTATTAAAGCAAAAGTAAAACAATAAAATTGAAATAAGTTAAAAAAATTGGAAGAGACTTTGTTACTGTAGATAGAAAAGAAAAAGTAAAAAAGTGATAAAGGAAGAAAAACCTCACTATAAAATCAAAGAAAGAGAAGCTAACCAGCCAGCGGTGGCCTTTGTCCCCGATGCTGCAGCCCAAGAAAGGAATTTGTGTTGCTTAATTGAATTAGTGGCCGACCCTACTACCCTCCTGCTCCTCCTCTTCCTCTACCTCCTCCTCCTCTTCCTGCTCTTTTTTTTCTTTCTTTTCTTCCCTCACTACCACCCTCCACATCCCTCTTGTTCTTCTCTGCTCCTACATCCCTTCACTCCAGCTCAACTCCCCTTCCACCAAGCTCTCTATCACTCTTATCGCTTTTTCCTCTCAATAACCGTCTCCACCTCCCTTCATCTTTTCGTTTTACCTCCACTTTAACACCCATCCACCAACGTCCACTACCCCCATTCCTCCTCCTTCTCCTATCGCTGTCTCCTCACACCTCCCTGCCCCTCCCCTCCAACAAGTGAGTTCCACCCCCACATCCCCTTACCAGTCTCCAACCATTTCCACTCACAACACCCCTCCTACGCCCTCTTCCCTCTCCCCCCATAACGGAGCTCGTGACAGTCTCGTTAGATCCAGGTTGAGTTATCGGTGGATTTTTACCTCTGATTTTTCTGTTTTGTTTGTTTATTTATTTTCGTTTTGTTAAGTATGACTGAATTTTTTTTCTTTGACTTGTCTTATGTGTTTTTTCCTCTCTGTTTTGTTCTTGTGCTCAGTGACTGTCTTGTTTGTTTGTTGCCTAATTCAGTTTTTTGCAAGATAGATTGTCGCTTCTTCTTCCTGCTGAAGTTGTTTATGTTGTTGTTTCGTGTGCAGCATTTCTCACACTTACAGGTCTGTTAATAATCACTCATCAATTTTCATCATATTTACTTAAATTTGGGAAGAACAGGTTGTCCCTAATTTTCCAAACATTTATTACACAATTAGCACACAGAGTCGATCTTGAATGGTTTCGAACAAAGTTACGGTAAATAAAACATATTGTTCGCAATATCCTGTTTTATGTAAAGGAAATAATACGTATTTGTAATGTAAAGA
Organism: Eriocheir sinensis; assembly: GCF_024679095.1. Lineage (NCBI taxonomy): Eukaryota > Metazoa > Arthropoda > Malacostraca > Decapoda > Varunidae > Eriocheir > Eriocheir sinensis. The sequence goes on from NC_066577.1 coordinate 1,561,329, forward strand.
AAACGCAACTGATAGTAAAGAATGTAAAGATAAAATTATTGGGAACATAACACAAGTAATCCACGAGTCCGGTAGGGCCATGCAAGGCCACAACAAAAAAATCAGGCACGGTCATTGTGATATAACACAAACAACTCTTACAATGACATATCAGCTGACTGTGTAGGACTTGAGAGTTGCCGAGCACGGGTGTGGTGCTGTCCACGTTCACGAATCCTCCAACATTGTGATGTAACACAAACAACTCTTACAATGACATATCAGCTGACTGTGTAGGACTTGAGTGTTGCCGAGCACGGGTGTGGTGCTGTCCACATTCACGAATCCTCCAACATTGTGATGTAACACAAACAACTCTTACAATGACATATCAGTTGACTGTAGGACTTGAGGTTGAGCACGAGTGTGGAGCTGTGCACGTTCACGAATCCTCCAACATTGTGATGTAACACAAACTTATCAGCTGACGGTGTTGGACTTGAGTGCTGCCGAGCACGGGTGTGGTGCTGCACACGTTCACGAATCCTCCAACATTGAACTGTTTTTCTTCATCTCGTTTGAATCACATTCCGTTAATTGTGGTCCGCGGTCTTTCCGGGCCTGCCTTGACGTGCTCAGCTTTCCTTGGCGGCGCCGTGATCCGAGTCGTCTGTGTCCTGACCTTGCCCCTTGGCCTTGGCCGTGGTGGTAAGTGGCTTTCGCTGCGTGACATAACTCCTTCCTCAGCTCGACCACGGCCCCGGTGCCCTGTGATGGTGCTGCGGCTCTCGGCGTCCCCTTCTTTGGGTGATCCACCGCACGTCGCGGCGGCCTCCACCGCGGCAGTGTTTTGTACATTTCTGGCGCAACAAGATAACTTGTCCGCATCAGTGTCTCTACAGCAAGTTTTCCAACATGAGACGTTTTCCATATATATATATATATATATATATATATATATATATATATATATATATATATATATATATATATATATATATATATATATATTTATATATATATATATATATATATATATATATATATATATATATATATATATATATATATATATATATATATATATATATATATATATATATATATATATATATATATATATATATATGTATATATTTCAGCAAGGGAGTCAGTTCAAGGGCATAAAAATGGGTCAATTTCGGGAGGAGAGGTGTCCTGATACCCTCCTCTTGAAAGAGTTCAAATCATAAGCAGGAAGAAATACAGATGAAGGAAGATTGTTCCAGAGTTTACCAGCGTGAGGGGATGAAAGAGTGAAGATGCTGGTTAACTCCTGTAAGGGATTTGGACAGTAAAGGATGAGCTTGAGTAGAAAATCGTGTGTATGCGAGGCCCGGGAGGGGAGGCATGCAGTTAAGGCGCTGGTACACTAGCACATTTTCCGTCAATATTTTTCATCAACTTCCTCAAAACTGACAACTTCTTTTTAAGGCGCTGTTACACTAGCTCATTTTCCGTCAATATTTTTCATCAACTTCCGTCTGCACCTCGTTTGCACTGCTTCCGTCACATGTAAACAAAACACCATGGCCCTGACACACAGATAGCTTATCGCCGCTATCAGCGTGATTAGGTGTTTAATGAAGCTGAGACGAGCCAAACAAGCCAGAAGACGAGAGTGATGGGAGTAGTAGGCACGTCGCGAACAAGAAAGTGTTTACTATCGACTCATGAGGGAGCTGAGATTTGAGGGACCACAAGGCAATGAGGAGCTGGATCAGGCCTGACATGGACCAGTACAACTAACTTTTGGAGCCCTTATTCATATATAAATCATCTCTGTGGTTCCAGAGACACTATGGTTTCTTAGGCTTTCAATAAGCAATTCTTCTGAGAGTCTTGTCCACTGAGGTGAGCCATTATTTATTGCAAGGTCTTCAAAGCGAGAGAAGCACACGGAGTGTATCACATGTAAACAAGTTCTCGTCACACTAGACACTGTAGGCTTTTATGACACTATATTACAGAATGTAACTACATGTGTAATTGCTTTATTGAATATTTTTACCTATATTAAACAGTTGAATTGCTTCTCATGAAAAACAGTGGTTTAATTTGAATATTTCCTCATCATCCACTATGGATTCTGATTTCATTAAAAAAAGTTGTTGACAACTTTCCATTTGAAGACACAAAGGAACACAAAGGAACACAAAGGAAGAACAAACAACAGCAGACCTGCTGGTCCCATGAGGTAGTTTGTGACAAGTTACACTAACTATCTAATCAAAGGTGGAAGATGAAGGGCAGCAAAGGCGAAGGCCCCTCCCCACCACCCCATCCCTCCAGCCGAAGCTGGCAGGAAAGGAAAAAGAACCATGCAGCATGGAAAAACTGCATGGAAATTATGTAGGAAAGAGGAAAGAACTACCATTGCTCCTACCACTAAGCGGGCGATAAAAGCGGACAAGGACACCAGTATTCGGAAAGAACTTAACGTATTACGACAATGAGTAATATCTTAGTTGCTGGTTGATTCAAAACACTTGTCTAATCTACTCTTGAAGGCCGTAATGTTGTACTATCAACGACATCACAAGGTAGAGAGTTCCAAACATTAACAACTCGATTGAAGAAGTGTTTAGCTTCAAAGTGGACGAGAATCTTTTACCACTTATCTTCAAATTGTGATTTCTTCTTGTTCTATTTGATCGATCAATTGTAAAGTAATCTTCCGCATTAATATCACTGAATCCTTTAAACATTTTAAACACTTTTATTAGATCGCCTCGCATTCTTCATTTTGATAGGCTGAATAAATTTACTTCTTTAAGCCTTTGTTCATATGACAAATTTCTCAACCTAGGAATCATCTTTGTTACTCTTCGTTGGACCCGTTCCAACTTTTCTATGTCTTTTCTGTAGTAGGGAGACCAAAACTGTACACAGTACTCTAGACGGAGTCGAACCAACGAATTATACAGTTTTAATATTACTTTTTCCGATTTATTATTAAAGACTCGTCCGATGAAGCCAACCAATTTGTTTGCAGTTTTAACTACCTCTGAACAATGCTGACCGGGCTTTAAATCGCTTGATATAGTGATTCAAGATCCTTTTCTTTACTTAGTGCAGAAAGTTGTTACTATTCATTACGTACCGAACGCGATTGTTATTTTTTCCGATGTGCAACACTTTACATTTGTCAACGTTAAATTTCATTTGCCATTGATTGGCCCAACGTGCAAGTCGATCTAGATCTGATTGTAAAGCTTCTTCGTCGAGTGTCGCAGTTACTTTACTTGCAATTTTTGTGTCATCAGCAAATTTTGATACTTTGCAAGTGAGCCCATCATCGATATCATTAACATAAATTAAGAAGAGCATAAATAAGCACTCATCCTTGAGGTACGCCGCTTTTTGACATCGAGCCGGTTAGATGTAACACCGTTTAGAACTACTTCTGTTTCCGCTCAGAGAGCCAGTCCGCAAGCCAATAATTGAATGTTACACGAGATACCGTGCGCCAATAGTTTGCTGAACAATCGTTGGTGGGGACCTTATCAAATGCCTTTGAAAATCCAGATATATGATATCTACTGATCTGTTTTCATCGAACACCTCAAAAATATAGTGAAAATCAAGTAAGTTAGTTAAACACGAACGTTTACTACGAAGCCATGTTATGAATTTTTTATTATATTATTTTCTTCGAAGAATTTCACCATATTGTCGCGGAATGATAGGCTTTATTAACTTACAAACAATCGATGTCAGGCTAATTGGTCGATAGTTTCCTGATGAGATACTTGTCCCTTTTTTGGAAAATTGGTGACATGTGCAAGTTCTCCAACTGACGAAACTTTTCCAGAAGCTGTTAAAGATTTATTGAATATGATGGAGAGCGGTTGACAAATTTGATGTTTGATATCTTTTAAGACCCTAGGGGTAATTTTGTCTGGGACCAGGGAGCTTTTGCTTACTTTAATCTTATCACTTGTGCGTAAATGTCACTTTGCACGATGAGCACTGCCCTTTAACAACATCTTTTTTTCGGCTCCTTCTAACCTCCGGCGGTTGAGGTGATAAACACTAACAATAACAGCAGGAGCCTCAGAAACAAGATAGACTTACTAAGGGGTGAAGCTTGTTCAGAAAATTTTGACATAATAGCGATCACTGAGACATGGATAGACACTGCTAATAGAAATTTTAGATCAGAATTTGAAATAACGGGTTATCAGATGTTTCACACAGACAGAAGGGGCAGAAAGAGAGGTGGAGTTGCGCTATATGTTAAAGACTCACTTAAATGTTTAGTTAACAACTCAGTCAAAACTAACATGGATTCAGAATCAGTTTGGGTGGACGTTTACAAAGGGAAAGAAAAACTAACTCTAGGAGTTATATACAGGCCACCCAACCTTAACAGGCAGGACACGAGTATATTACTACAGGAGATTGGCAGGGCGAGTATGAATAGAAATGTCTGCGTAATGGGGGACTTTAATTATAGGAATATAGACTGGGAAGATCTAGTGGGTGACCTGGAAGCCGAGGACTTTCTTGAAGTTATACAAGATAATTTCCTTAAGCAGGTAGTTACTGAGCCTACCAGAGGAGATAACATATTAGACTTAGTCCTAACCAATAATGGGAACTTGCTACGTGAGTTGGAGGTGGGCGGAGAGTTAGGAAATAGTGATCACAGAACGGTTCGTTTTAGCTTAGACTGGGCGGTAACCCGAGAACCAAACCCAGTGTTAGTGCCAGATTTTAGAAGAGCAAACTACGAGGGGCTTCGAAGACATCTTGAAGGGGTAAACTGGGATAATTTAGGGATTCATGAGGGCCAGAACTGCGGATTGGAGAGCCAGGAGAACCAGGTAGAAATGTCTTACAATAATTTAGTTAGAGTAATAGTAGAGGGGCAAGAACAGCATATACCACAGCGAACACTTAGAAAAGAAAACAATGCTCCTAAGTGGATGACTCGTGGACTAAAACACGAGATTGGGTTAAAGAAGGGAATTTATCAGAAAATAAAGAATGGGGAACACATCTCAGTGGCCTGTACTTCGAACTATCTATATTATTTAATAAAAAAACCATGATAGAAAAAAATGAAATATTTGATCAAAGTAGAAAATGAGTCTATAAGTAATCCTAAGTGCTTCTTTCAGATGTATAGAACAAAACACGGGAGAAAATTGGACCGCTGAAAACAAACACAGGGAGCTAGTAGAAAATTACGAAAATATGAGCACATTGTTGAACGACTACGTCATTTCAGTATTCACACAGGAGGATCGAACGACTATACCGGAAAGAGTTCAGGTGTACGAGGGCGGGGATGGCGATAAATTGAGGGATGTAATCATTACCAGGCAAGTATATCCTGACGGGATATTTCCGAGGGTATTAAAGGAGTTAGGTGATATAATCAGTGACCCACTAACCGACATCTTTAAGATGTCGGTAAATACTGGCTATGTGCCGAGCCTATGGAAAGTAGCTAATGTGACGCCGATTTTTAAAAAGGGGGACAGGTCAGTTGCTTCAAACTATCGCCCAATTAGCTTAACATCGGTTATAGGGAAGATGCTGGAGTCCATAATAGCCAGGAACATTCGGGAGCATTTAGAGAAACATAGCTTAATTCACGACTCGCAGCATGGGTTCACAAAAGGTAGGTCATGCCTCACCAATCTCTTGTCCTTCTACAATAAAGTATTTGAGGCGGTTGACAGAGATGAAAATTATGATGTAATCTATCTTGATTTTAGTAAAGCGTTTGACAAAGTTCCTCACCAACGACTGTTGCTTAAATTACAGGCTCACGGAGTAGAGGGTAAAGTTTTGAACTGGGTCAAGGCGTGGCTTAGCAATAGGAAGCAAAGAGTGCAAATCAATGGTAAAAGATCTGACTGGGGATGTGTTACGAGTGGGGTCCCACAAGGTTCGGTATTAGGTCCACTTTTGTTTATTATTTATATCAATGACGTAGACACAGGAATTAGTAGTGATGTTAGTAAATTTGCAGATGATACCAAGATCGGTAGAGTAATTGAGTCGGATCAGGACGCTAGTATTCTCCAAGGTGAACTCAACAGATTATATGACTGGGCGGATAAATGGCAGATGGAGTTCAATGTAGGGAAGTGCAGTATTCTGAGTGTAGGTAGGAAAAACCACTCACATAACTATTGCTTAAATGACACTCTCATAAGTAGGTCTGGGTGCGAGAGTGATTTATGGGTCTTATTGAGCTCTGATCTCCGTCCAAGTGCACAATGCATTCAAGCTAGAAATCGAGCTAATAGTGTACTGGTATTTATTTCAAGGAGAGTAAGCAACATAAGCCCAGAAGTCTTCCTCAAACTATATTTAGCATTAGTTAGACCTCATCTTGACTATGCGGTTCAGTTCTGGTCACCCTACTATAGAATGGATATCAAAATGTTAGAATCGGTGCAGAGGAGGATGACTAAGATGATTCAGGGGCTGAGAAACTTGCCATACGAGGAAAGACTCAAACAGTTAAACTTGCATTCTCTAGAAAGGCGAAGGGTGCGTGGAGACATGATCGAGGTTTATAAATGGATGAAGGGCTTTAATAAGGGAGACATTCATAAGGTTTTGTTGGTAAGAGAACCGGGTAGGACACGAAGTAACGGGTTTAAACTGGATAAATTCAGATTCAACAGGGACATAGGCAAAAATTGGTTTACTAACAGGGTGGTGGATGAGTGGAATAGGCTTAGCAGTCATGTGGTGAGTGCCAATACAATTGTCACATTCAAAAATAGACTAGATAAATTCATGGACAGCGATATTAGGTGGGGTTAGATACACGGGAGCTTAGGGTCAAAGGAGCTGCCTCGTACAGGCCTACCGGCCTCTTGCAGACTCCTGCGTTCTTATGTTCTTATGTTTAATGACATATCAGCTGACCGTGTAGGACTTGAGTGTTGCCGAGCACGGGTGTGGTGCTGTACACGTCCACGAATCCTCCAACATTGAACTTTTTTTTTTTCATCTCGTTTGAGTCACATTCCGTTAATTGTGGTCCGCGGTCTTTCCGGGCCTGCCTTGACGTGCTCAGCTTTCCTTGGCGGCGCCGTGGTCCGAGTCGTCTGTGTCCTGACCTTTGCCCTTGGCCTTGGCCGTGCTGGTAAGTGGCTTTCGCTGCGGACATAACTCCTTCCTCAGCTCGACCACGTCCCCGGTGCCCCGTGACGGTGCCGCGGCTCTCGGCGTCCCCTTCTTTGGGTGATCCACCCGCACGTCGCGGCGGCCCTCCACCGCGGCGGTGTTTTGTACATTTCAGGCGCAACAAGATAACCTGTCCGCATCAGTGTCTCTACAGCAAGTTTTCCAGCATGAGACGTTTTCTGGTGGGTCAGCAGCCATATATATATATATATATATATATATATATATATATATATATATATATATATATATATATATATATATATATATATATATATATATATATATTTATATATATACATATATATATATATATATATATATATATATATATATCAGCAAAGGAGTCAGTTCAAGGGCATAAAAATGGGAAACAATAATGAAAAAATAAGCCCGCTACTCACTGCTCCTAAAAAGAGTTAGAGGAGTGGCCGAAAAATGGGTCAATTTCGGGAGGAGAGGTGTCCTGATACGCTCCTCTTGAAAGAGTTCAAGTCATAAGCAGGAAGAGATACAGATGAAGGAAGATTGTTCCAGAGTTTACCAGCGTGAGGGATGAAAGAGTGAAGATGCTGGTTAACTCCTGCGTAAGGGATTTGGACAGTAAAAGGATGAGCTTGAGTAGAAAATCGTGTGTGGCGAGGCCCCGGGAGGGGGGAGGCATGCAGTTAAGGCGCTGGTACACTAGCACATTTTCCGTCAATATTTTTCATCAACTTCCTCAAAATTGACAACTTCTTTTTAAGGCCCTGTTACACTAGCTCATTTTCCGTCAATATTTTTCATCAACTTCCGTCTGCACCTCGTTTGCACTGCTTCCGTCACATGTAAACAAAACACCATGGCCCCGACACACAGACAAGCTATCGCCGCTATCAGCGTGATTAGGTGTTTAATGAAGCTGAGACGAGCCAAACAAGCCAGAAGACGAGAGTGGATGTGTTAGTGGAAGGCACGTCGCGAACAAGAAAGTGTTTACTATCGACTCTTGAGGGAGCTGATATTTGAGGACCACAAGGCAATGAGGAACTGGATCAGGCTCGACAAGGACCAGTACAACAAACTTTTGGAGCCCTTATTCATATATAAATCATCTCTGTGGTTCCAGAGACACTATGGTTTCTTAGGCTCTCAATAAGCAGTTCTTCTGAGAGTCTTGTCCACTGAGGGTGAGCCATTATTTATTGCAAGGTCTTCAAAGCGAGAGAAACACACGGAGTGTATCACATGTAAACAAGTTCTCGTCACACTAGACACTGTAGGCTTTTATGACACTATATTACAGAATGTAACTACATGTGTAATTGCTTTATTGAATATTTTTACCTATATTAAACAGTTGAATTCTTGCTTCTCATGAAAAACAGTGGTTTAATTTTAATATTTCCTCATCATCCACTATGGATTCTGATTTCATTAAAAAAAGTTGTTGACAACTTTCCATTTGAAGACGGTCATGTTCGTCTGATTCAAGACGTCGGAAAAGGAAGACGGAACATGCAAACAACGACGGAAATCGTAGACATCGACGGAAAATGTGTTAGTGTAACAGCGCCTTTAGCAAGTTCAGAAGAGCAGTCAGCGTGAAAATATCGATAGAAGATAGAGAGGCAAATTGGCGGCGGAATTTAAGAGGTAGAAGACTATCAGTAAGAGGAGGAGAGCTGAGACGAAGAGCCTTAATAAACTATCTTGACCAAGTAAATTATTCATACAGTACATCATAAAATAGGGATGTGCTACAGAATGAAAACCTGATGTGTTAGCATAAAATGGATGCCATATTTAAAATCAGCACCTCAAAATTAGCAAAAAAAAAACAACAACCACAAAACCTGAGTCAGCAAAAAGTGTGTTGACCAGTGATATAATCAATAAACGACAGCATCTCTCTCTCTCTCTCTCTCTCTCTCTCTCTCTCTCTCTCTCTCTCTCTCTCTCTCTCTCTCTCTCTCTCTCTCTCTCTCTCTCTCTCTCTCTCTCTCTCTCTCACACACACACACACACACACACACACACACACACACACACATCATCACTATCAACCTGTAACATTCCCTTCAGAAGTCCTAGGCAGTTCCTTTTTGATCTGATACAGTGACTCCTGGAAATAACCTCTCCATTCCTCTCTGGGCACATCGCAGTTTCCATTCCAAAAGCCGTGAAAGTCTGTACTCTGTGTCTCAGGCCCATAGGTCGTGACAAGAACAACACACTGTTGATTATGTTTTGCTTCAAGCACATTGGTAGGGAGCCTCTCGATATATTACCTTGTTTTAAACTCCAGCTCTATGTGCATATTGATTTCCTGTTCGAATAAAGGGAGTCATCGCGAGTGGCCTAAGGCTGTCCTAAAGACCATCACAAATGAACTCCGGGAGGCAGCATGAGCCAAGCAAGTCATCCTCCTCCAGTGTTTTTTGGGGTTTAAATCCTTTTCTGGATGTTCTGTGATAGTTTGGATGACCCCCCCCCCCCCCCTCAGAAAAGACGCCCATTTTTTTGATGATGTTGTTCAGGCATAAAGGTGAATGATGTCCTTTTCTTATATTTGATTTTGATAGATTTTTTTTTTATATATATAATTATACTGTTATTTATTTATTTATTTAACTTAATTTACTTTCATCTAATTTTTCTTTTGCTTGGTGTTTTCTTTTTCTTTTCATTATTTTCTGCTTTTATCTAATTTTCTTGGTGTTCTTTTAATATCATCCTTTTTTGATGCTCCTTGGTCTGGATGAGCCTCTTTCACCCCAGAAAAGACTCACCCATGATTTTGGATGTTAGTCAGGGCCGAAAGGTGGATGATTTGTCTATATATTTCTTTTTATCGATGTGATTCCATATTGTCATTTTTTTTGTGTGTTCTTTATCTATATTTTCCTTCTTCTATTCTTTTTCTAAATCTCGCCTTTACTCTGGTGTTGTTTGTGTTCTGTCCTCTTTCCTCGGTGTTCTCTCGTATCGCCTTTTCTTGGTGCTGTGTGCGGGTACTCCTGAGTCTCCTTCACCCCAGAAAAGACCCACTCGTACCAACACACAACACCACACGCCTTAATGCTAGAGTTGTTTGCCTTTTTGCCTGTGATTTTTTTGTTCATTTTTGTAGTTGATGAGATGACACGGTAGTTTCCTTTTATCGATGTTGTGGTTCTGTATTATCATTTTTTGGTGGTATTTTTGTATATCTTCCTTCTTCTTTCATTCTCTTTCTTTGTGATTACTTTTTTGGTATTGTTTCTGTTTTATCCTCTTTTTCTTGTTGTTCTCTTCAATCGCCTTTTCTTGGTGCTGTGTGCGGGTACTCCTGAGTCTCCTTCACCCCAGAAAAGACTCACTCGTCCCAGCATACAACACCAAACGCCTTCTTATTGTATTCTTTTCTATATCATTCTTACTCCTGGTGTTGTTTCTGTTCTATCCTCATTTCTTGTTGTTCTCTTCTATCGCCTTTTCTTGGTGCTGTGTGCTGGTACGGGTAAGTCTCTTTCACCCCAGAAAAGACCCACCCATACCAACACACAACACCACACGCCTTCATGCTAGATTTTTTTTGGCTTTTTGTCGTTTTGTGATTTTTTTGTTCATTTTTTAGTTTATGATATGACACGATAGTTTCCTTTTATCGATGTTGTGGTTCTGTATTATCGTTTTGGTGGTCTTTTTCTATATCTTCCTTCTTCTTTTATTCTCTTTCTGTATGCTTACTTTTCCGGTATTGTTTCTATTTTATCCTCTTTCTTTGTGTTCTCTTGTATCGCCTTTTCTTGGTGCTGTGTGCTGGTACGGGCAAGTCTCCTTCACCCCAGAAAAGACTAACTCATACCAACACACAACACCACACGCCTTCATGCTAGATTTTTGTCTTCTCTGATTTTTTCTGTTGTTTTTGTAGAGATGGCACGATTGCCTTCAGTTATTTCCTTCTACAACGTATAATGAACGTGTCATTACCTCTGTCGTCTGGTTATTGAGATGGTCAGAACTGTCTTGCTGGCCCCGCCGCCCGCCCCTGGAGCCTCGGGATCGCCTGCACCGCCATGAACGCCCCGGGGGAGCCGAGGCGCTCTGCCGGGACTCCTGGGCCCTGCGACGCTCGCCAGGAAGACCTTGGGCCCCTGACGCTCCCCAGCCCCGCCGAGGCGAGGAGGGTTGGAGCAAGACCTGCCTCTTAAAACCACCAGACGGGAATATTAAGTTAATCGAAAATACCGTGAAGGCGCCGATCACGGAGTTTGTCGGATCCGGGATGGCAGAACGAAGGGCCGAAGGAGCGTGACAGATCATCCTGAGAAGTGACCTTGGAATGGTTTCCGGGGCAGAATCCGTTTGTCTCTTTCCTTCTTGCTTCCCTTTTTGCTTGTTTTGCATTCTCTCTCTCTCTCTCTCTCTCTCTCTCTCTCTCTCTCTCTCTCTCTCTCTCTCTCTCTCTCTCTCTCTCTCTCTCTCTCTCTCTCTCGTTATTCCTTTTATTTTTTCCATCAGTTCTGTTCTTGCCAGCTTTCTTTTTATTTATTATTCCATACTCTTTACCATTCACTCTTTCAGTCATCTTTTTTTATCCGTCCCAGATTGTTCTTCCTTCCTTCATTCACTTCCTCCTTTCGTCCTTCATTTTAATCCTTTCCAACTTTGTTCCTTCACTCTTCCTTCTTTCATTTTTCTTCTTTCTTTAGTCTCTTCTTCCTATCACTTCACTCATATTCCACTTTTCATGATATTTACAACTTACCTTCCTTCCTTCCTTCCTTCCTTCCTTCCTTCCTTCCTTCCTTTTCCTTTCCCTTTCTATCTCTACCCTTCCTCGGCTCATTTCCATCCCGACGTGTAGGTGAAAGGAAGAAAAAAACGAAATAAGACGGAGAGCATGAATGAATTGAAGGGGTAGTAGAGTAAGAAAAAAGATAAGGGAGGGACAAGATGATCAAGAATAGAATAGGAGGAAATGAAGGAGGAACGAAGGAAGTTGAGTGTGTGTGTGTGGGCGTGACAAGGGCGTGGGGAGCCAGGCTGTTTTGCTGCTCCCCCTCGGCGCTGGTCAGTGGCGTGGCGGGGCCTGACAGACAGACGTGAAGCTCTTAAGGGAAAGGTTTTGCCCACTGCTTCTTCGTCTCAAATCGTGACCTCGACTTGCCTTACCTCTGGTCTTCGTGTTCTGTTTCTTTGTCTTCTTTTCTCGTCTTTTCCTTTGGTTCTTTCGTGTTCTGGTTCTTGGTTTTCTTTGTATTTTCAACTTCGTTTTTCGTTTTCTTTATCTTTTTAATTTTGTTTTTCGTGCTTCGTTTTTCTCCACTTTTTTTCTTTCTTCTTCGTCGTCAGTTCATTTTTTTTTCTTAATTTTCTGCCACCTTTTCTCCTCCTGCTCCTTATCTTCCTCCTCCTCCTCCTCCTCCTCCTCTTCCCCCTCTTTTTTATCTCCTTGTTCCTGTTTTCTTTTCTGCCTCCTCAACCTCCTCGTCCTCTTTTCTTTTCCATCCTCTCATCCTTCTCTTCATCCATATCAACTCCCTCCTCCTCCTCCTCCTCCTCCTCCTCCTCCTCCTCCTCCTCACCCCCCTGTGTTATAACGTGCTCGTGGGTCGTGTCTAATACCCTGATAGGCGATCAAACCCCTTATCTCAACCCCATTAGGTGGTATCGCTGCCCCATGAGTCACCCTGAGTAGCTCCCACTTCTCCCCCTTCCCCTTCCCCTCCCCCTTCCCCTTCCCTCCCCTTCCTCCCCTTCCCCCATCCCCCCATTCGCCTGACAGCCTCCCCGGAAGGTCCATCAGGTAAAGCCGCCTGCCCACGCTGCCTTGATCTCCACATTTGTTCTCCACACTGTTAGCGGATTTTGTCTCCTTGCCGGTCTCCATTTACCTCCCGTGCCCTAAATATCTCCCCTCCACTTGCAAGCAGCGGCCTTGTATCTCTACCTCACAACCTCCACTCATTATCTTTCTTGCCTTGCCTTACCTATTCTCAACAGTGTCTCTGTACTCTCCACCCCACAACCTCCACTAACTATCCATATCTTACCTTGCCTTACCTTACCTATTCTCAACAGTGTCTCTGTACTCTTCACCCCACAACCTCCACTAACTATCCATATCTTACCTTGCCTTACCTTACCTATTCTCAACAGTGTCTTTGTACTCTCCACCCCACAACCTCCACTAACTATCCATATCTTACCTTGCCTTACCTTACCTATTCTCAACAGTGTCTCTGTACTCTCCACCCCACAACCTCCACTAACTATTCATTTCTTACCTTGCCTTACCTTACCTATTCTCAACAGTGTCTTTGTACTCTCCACCCCACAACCTCCACTAACTATCCATCTCTTACCTTGCCTTACCTTACCTATTTTTAACAGTGTTTTTGTAATCTTCACCCCACAACCTCCACCTTGCCTAAAATTACCTTACCTTACCTCTCCTTACCTTACCGTACGTATCTTTCTTACCTGTCTCCACTGGCCTCCATTTGACATCCTTATCCTAAGGCGACTTTACACATGGCAACTCGTGGCTGGCAATACAGGCGCGACGTGCTGCCGGCAGCATTTTGGGTCTGGGTCTGGGTCTGGGAGCTCTTCTCGTGGCAAGTTCTCTGCAGCTGAGCGTGTCCGTCTTGTATTGCCGACTGGCGGCTGGGTAAACAACATGTCGATGTCGGCGACAATAAAACAAGGAATGACAGATGCAGATACTATATTAGGCTAATGGACCAAACTCATTGTGGTTTTAAGATATGGTAGTAGCCTTTTGGGGTGTCTGGGATGAATTCATGCCCTTGCATTTACTAGTTAATTGAAGGTGGAATACATTGAATCTCAATCTCAATCACCAGAAACCTATAACAGACAATGTCTCACGGCACAAATGGACCGTATTGGCTATCCGGCGGCGACTCGGAGACAAGTACTGTTTTGACTTAACTCGACTCCTCTTTTCTATTTCGGGAAAAAATACTACTACTGGCTGTCGTTTGGAGCCAAATGTCCAAACGTGGTACCTGCTGGCCGCGGGCCGCAACCTCCTGAACGGCCCAAACAGCCAAAACACAGCTTGGGAGGTTTCGTATTTTTTCGCCCAGGGCCCGAATTTACAATTAATCTTAAACCGCTAAGTTTGACTTTAGGGCGAGTTTAACTTTATTCTTCATCTTATCCCTCATAAGTTAATCTTAGCTGACGGGATATTTTAGGCGGGCCCAAACCCGTCTTAAGGAGCCTAAGTCGAACTTCAGTCGCCAAGATGGCCGAGCGTCAACAAGCCCGTCAGCGCCTAGAGAAGACTTTTCAAGAGCGAAGAGACGTTCTGAATACTTTGAGTGACGCAGAACTATTGAAACGCTACAGACTGGATCGTGCAGGAGTACTGTTCGTAACGGATTTGGTGAGAGGGGCCCTGCAAAGCCCTACTTCAAGGAGTTTTGCATTGACACCCGAAATGAAAGTAATTATTACACTGCGTTACTTAGCAACGGGGAAAATGCAGATGTGTAACAGTGATGATCTTGGTCCATCACCGTCGTCAGTAAGCAAAGCGATCACCGATACCCTCAAGGCACTTACACAACCAGCCATACTTGTCCAATTCATTCGATTTCCTCGCACCGTCCCTGAAATCCGAGAGAAACAACAAGAATTTGTGCAAGTTGCAAACTTCCCTGGCATTGTTGGTGTAATAGATTGCACGCATGTCAGGATACCCCCAGGGAATATGAAGCAGACCATGTCAACAGGAAGAATTTCCATAGCATAAACACACAATTAGTGTTTGATGCCAAATATAATATTCTTAATGTTGTAGCTAATTGGCCTGGGTCCACTCATGATGCTCGTATTTGGCGTGAGAGTGGCCTCAAACGCATGTTTGAGGATCATCGTATACCACCGGATTCATGTCATCTATTAGGGGACAGTGGCTACCCTTGCAGACGGTATCTGTTGACTCCGTTCCCTCTACTATGTGTAGTGTGTGGCAGTCTCTCCAATTCACTCCCCTTTTCCTCTTGGGAGAAGTGAAAGCGGCAATATTTTCCATGATTACTTCGTCAGAGGGAGGGTGATGCAAGAATGAGGAAGACGAACAGGAACGCGTGTCCGTGTTTACATTCAAGAGAAAAAAAAAAAGAATATCACCTTGCGCGGATGATAAACGTAACCTTTATTTTATAAATACTACCTTATTATGCCCATATTTCTGAAGAATATCATCATGTAACATTGATAAAGTAGTATTACTACATATTCAATCACTGAAGTGTCGCAATTCTGCAATTTAAAAAATACATCTTTTGCCAGGACAAATTTTCATACTGGATCAGCTGCTGAGTGAAGTTGAACTTATTTTTTCATTTAAGCTCAGCTATAAGTTAAACTTGAGATTCAGTGGAACTTTTAAGTTAAAGATTATGATTAATTGTAAATTCGGGCCCAGGGCTTTATTTTGCTCTCCAGCAGCTTAAGAATGATTTAACTTGCTGTTAAATAATGTTAGTTTAAGTTTCTGTAGCTATTATGAATTCTGGTCTTAAGATAAGTGTTTACAGACGCCCTCTCGCTGGAGAGGGCGTCTTGTAAATCACTTATCTTAAAACCAAAGTCAAAATAGCTACAGGTACTTAAACTAACAATTATTTAACATCAACTTAAATCATTCTTAAGCTGCTGGAGAGCAAAATAAAACTATGGGCGAAAAGAAATACGAAACCTCCCAAGCTGTGTTTTGGCTGTTTGGGCCGCTCAGGAGACTGCGGCCCACGGCACATTGGCCCCTCAGTGGTCACACACACCACACACAGACGCAAACCTTAAAGCCTTACCAGCAAAGGGTAAATACATTTTTTCTACCATTTGGCCCCAAACGACAGCCAGTATTATTTTTTTTCCGAAATAGAAAAGAGGAACCGAGTTAAGTCAAAACAGTTCTTGTCTCCGAGTCGCCGCCGGATAGCCAATACGGTCCATTGGGGACCTGGCACCCAAATGCCCACACCATAATTAACCGCCAACCTAATCGTATGAGGCATTCTAGATTACTTGATGATTGGAGTGAATTATCATTGTTGGGGCAAAGTTAAATGATTTTTCTCTTTGAAATAGTTATTTTTGAATCTAAAATACGTCCTGATGCTCCCGGCGGCTCCTCCCACGTGTGAAGGTACTTGCTCCCGAGAGCACCCAGCCGGTCTAGCCGCTAGATCGTCGCGGCTGTATTGCCGGCCAGGTATTGCCACGTGTAAAGCCGCCTTTACCTTACCTTATCTCTCTGACTTATCTCCATTCTCCAATGGCGTCCACTTGGTACCTTTCATTGGTCTTTTTTTTTCTCCTTCCCATCCTCCTCCTCCGCCCACACTGATAGTCCACAACTGCTTCCACCAGCTATTTATTTCCTGAGTGGATTCCTCCAGGAATTCCACTCGCCATATTTCTATTACTTCCCTCGTCTTCACTACTTCCACTTCTTTTTCTTCATCAGTTTCCTTCAACTAATATCCTTTTTCCACACTTCCTTCCTCCATCTGCTACCACTACAACCAGTCAGTCTCCTCCTCCTCCTCCGCCAATACCGTCCAATCACACCTTCATCCCTCCTCAGTTAACCTCAATATGCCACCAACCTCTTACCTGCTAATCTCTATGAACCTCAACCCCTCCAATTTCCCTGTGCTAATCTCTATTACCTCCTCCTCCTCCTCCTCCTCCTTCTCCAACCCCCCCCCCCCCTCCCACATACACACACAGGTCAGGATACACACACTTCCTGCGAAATAATCAAGACCCAAATTATGATCGGACTCAGCCATTTAACGTGTGTGTGTTTGTGTGTGTGTGTGTGTGTGTGTGTGTGTGTGTGTGTGTGTGTGTGTGTGTGTGTGTGTGTGTGTGTGTGTGTGTGTGTATTGCTACCACGACCTACCAGTTGATTTGCACAATGAAAATGTATGTTGCGTGAGAGAGAGAGAGAGAGAGAGAGAGAGAGAGAGAAACGTAAACACACACACACACACACACACACACACACACACACACACACACACACACACACACACACACTATTGCCCAATTAACGCCACTCCATCCGTCTCTTGAGGTGCAGGTGTGTGTTCGATGAGACAGACAGGTGTAGAGGCAGGAAGACGGGCAGATAAGATGGACAATAAATAGACGAGCAATTAGACGGACAGGTACACACGCACGAACACGAACAAGATCGACGAGAAGGGGCAAAGGAAGAAGAAAAGGAAGAGGTTATACGGTAAATAGATGAGTAATTTTGATAATAAAGGTTGGTGAGAAGGGAAGATATGGCACACAAACAATGTATGACTAACGTAAAACATGTTGAGATGGAATATAAGAAAATCAGAAACTCGTGCTAGAAGAAATATTGAATTAATATATAGGGTTAAACACTCGCATAGGTATATAAGTACCTATATGGAGCTTCGGCGAAATAAGCTTTAGGGTAGGCGGTGGCTGAACTGGTAGCGTACTGGGCCCACATTCACCGCGTGATGGACGACGCGGGTTCGAATCCCCACGCTACTACCTCGGATTTTTCAGTCACCGCCGAGTGAATTAAAACTACCCACATGCTGTCCTGAAGACCACCCATCAACCCGGACTCTAGAGGAAGCCGTCCAAGCGAATCAAGAACGAGTTCCGGGGGGCAGCATGAGTCAATGCAAGATGGCGCCACTATAAACACTCACCTGCGCCAGGCCAGGCCCCACCTGGAAGAAGCCTTGGGCCGACCATCAGGCCCCGCCGGGAAGATGCCTACCGGCGCAATAGGCAGCAACGTAAAAAAAAAAAAAAAAAAGCAGAATTGAATAGCGTGTATTCCAAAGAAACGCATGGCCTGCTATATTGGGCGTTATTTATTTATTCTAGTTTTTAAAGGATCATATCAAGAATAGGCCGAGGGAGCAGGACCCCTGTTGTAGCACAACCCAGCTGCTGTGGGAGCCGTGGCGCGGGTGGAAGTAATGGTGGGAAAAACGATGTGCAGGTGAATTTATAGAAAGTTAGATAGAATGAGGAACTAATGGGGCAGGGAGAAAGGAAGAAGGAAAAGGTCAGTAAATCAAGACTAATAAAGATACGTATATACGCAGCTTGAAAGATAAATTCTGAAGAATATAACGTTAGGTCACTTGAATCATTTTTGGCTGTAAAAAGAAAAAAGTATGAAAGGACTTTTTACTAGAAAAAAAGTAAGTAAAAAGTTAAAGTAAAAAAGTAAACCTGGAATAAAAACTAAGGAAGTTAAATTGAAAAAAAAAATGTAAGACTGTATTGCTGTAAATATTGAAGAAAAAGGTAAAAAAAAAAGAGAAGAAAAGAAGAAACACAATAAAAAGAAAAGTAAAAAAATGAGAAAGGCAAGAAAATTGTCACTAAGAATAAAAGAAAAAGTAAATAAAGAAAGATAGAAAATGTCACTAACAAGAAAATAAAATAAAAGGCCAACCAGCCCGAGGTGGCTCTTGTCCCTCGATCCTGCAGCAAAGAAAGGAATTTGTGTTGCTTTATTGAATTAGTGGCTGACGCTCTCTCCTCCTCCCCCGCGTGCCCTTTCCCCCAATAACACCCACGAACACTCTCTCTCCCCATCCTCTTCCTTCTACCCAAGCAACTTTTTCCTTTCTCTTCCTTCCCACTTTCCTCTCGAAATTGTCTCCCAAATTTGATCACCTTTGTTGACTTTCTTCAACCACAGATTGCTCCTATCTTGTTCCCATTCGCGTATCTTCCTCCTCCTCCTCCTCCTCCTCAGTGTCAAAAAAAATAATGCTGACACTGTTCAGCTCGTTAGTTCGCCCACATCTTGAGTATTGCGTTCAGTTTTGGTCTCCCTATTACAGAAAAGATAATAGATAAACTCTAGAGGGTGCAGCGTTGAGCTATTAAAATGATACCTAGACTGCGAAATAAACCGTAGGAAGACAGACTTAAAAAAATTATTCAGCTTATCAAAGCGTAGGCTAAGGCCCCGTTCACACTGTGCCGACTCTGGGCCACGACAACCAGTGACTTCTGCATTTGACAAGTCGGCTCCCACGCTCCAAATTTTGTTTGGCGTCTTGGTGTCGGCTATCATGATTGCCGACTGTCTGGGACATTCGGCCAATTAATTGGCAGAATGTCTGCGACATGCTGCCAACTAGTCTTAAGACGAGTCTCAACGATCATTTTTTTTTAAATGGTGCCATGTCCACGACAAACACGAATCTGCCGACCGATTGGCCGACAGTCGCCGACGGTCTTGACCGACAGTCTTCCAGATTGTCTGTCAACTGGTTGGCCGACTAGCTGGCCGACAGTTGCCAAGGAGTTGGCCGACGGTCTTCCTGACGGTCTTCGCGACTGTCTTGGCGGCAGCCTTGCCCTTCCTTAAAATACGGAATCGCTCTGTATTCGAGAATGAAATGTATCGTTCCGTTTTGAACCAATGCGGAGCGGTATTTGTTCCGTACGGTATTTTGTTATCTGAATGGTCATGCAGATAAAATTCAGTATCTTAAAATTGTAGTGAGCGCATTTTTCGGTAAATCTCAAAACCAGCCCGTAAAATTTGTCAAAGGTTCGTCCTAAAATACGTGTAAAATACGCGACGTAACGTCCCTCCCCTCTCCCTCTTGCTTCCACCAGCAGCGTGCTGCGGCTGTCACTCATTGCATGCTCGAGAAATTCTAGGGATGCCACCCGTTCCTTTAAATATGGATCCATTCCGTATTGGAGAGCGAGATGTTGCATTCCACATTTTTCTGACCTCAGGGTGGCAACCATAGTTGTGTCATTCAACACAAGAGAGATCGACGCAAAAGGAGTGCGTGCGTACTGTGCGGCTCCCAAGTTTGTGTCAGCGAAACGTAACTATGCCTAGAAGTTGTTATTGTGCTTGTGATTGCAAAATAAAGATATAAATTTCTTGATGGCGGAAGTGTTAGCCAATATTCCTGAGCCGACAGTCGTCACGAACGTCCTTCATTAAGCGAAGACTGTCGTCACGACAGTCCCTCATCATTCTTAAGAAGTCGGCAGAGACGACTGTGCCGACAGGAAACGGTAAAAATTTGAAAAATGGCCCCGACAGTCGTCACGACTGTCTCAAGACAAGCCAGGACTGTTGACGACAGTCTTGACGACTGCCCCCGACCTCCCTCAGACCTCAACCGGAAGTGACGGTTGGTCCAGACTTGCCAACTCTTGTCGTGAAAGTTTAGCATGGAATACTTTTTTGCGCTAACCCTCACGACTCCAGACTTCCGTCACGACGTCGGCGCAGCATTCGGCAACAGTCTCAAGACCTCTTTCAAGACATGTCCGACCCTTTCACATCAATACCTAAGACCTCGTGTACCCTAGAGTAGTGGGTTGTCGTGGCCCAGAGTCGGCTCAATGTGAACGGGGCTTAAGAGGTGACCTTATCGAAGTGTTTAAAATGTTCAAGGGATTCGATAACGTTAACGTTCATTATTATTTTACAGTCTTTCAATCAAATGTAACAAGAAACAATGGATACAAAATAACGAGGAAGCGTTTTAACTGAAAACACTTCTTCTTTAACCGTGTCATCACTGTATGGAATGGTCTGCCTCAAAACGTCGTCGAAAACGAAACTATTTGCACGTTCAAAAACCGACTTGACAAATATTTAGAAGCCAACCCGAACATCCGCTATTTTGCTCCGGTCTAACAGAAGGTAGTGTTAGCTTAGTTGTCGTGTATGATCTCCCTTCTATCCATGTAAAATTCCATTGTAGTTTTTCTGTACTCATGGTATTCTTCCTTTTCATGCCAGCCACGGCTGGAGGGACTGGTGGGAGGGGAGGAGCCTTCACCTTTGCTGTCCTGTGTCTCTGACTCGTAGATTAGAGTAGA